>NC_083573.1:71278929-71563929 GCF_027579695.1 Neoarius graeffei | reverse complement strand
ATCTCACCTCACGCTCTAGTCTAATCTCCGTTGCCCTGTTTGATGATTGATTGACCCCTGCCTGTTTTCTTGACTGTGATTCTTGTCTTGTGATTCGGTTTGGTCTCCAGTTTACTTCCTCGCTTTCCTCTGCACATACCGTACATTCATAAGTGCTCTCTTTTACCACCCACAAGTGCCTGCACCCTGACAGTAATAATTTATAATACCTAAAACAGTCGTTCCTTCACCAGTCTCAAAAAGCACCTTGTGTTATTACTATGGAAACAATAAAACAGTACTATAAACCTGAGATTTGCCTTGCAGCTGGAATTAATATCAGAGCTGATGTTACAGAAAGTTATTCAACACCTTCTAATCAATCATAATCAAGCATTCAACAGCACTGTGCTATAAATGTTTATTTCACACTGTACTTCAATAGGCAAACTTTCATTGTATCAGAGCTTGAATAATGAATGAATTATGAAATGGTATTTAAGTATTTAGACTGTCAATGCTAATGAGTTATGAAAGAGACAATTGAAAACTATGAAGCATGATGCTGTGGAAATACATAGGCAGCAGACTGTAATGTTAAGTTTTGATATTATTATGAAATGCATAAAATGCATTTCATTTATTCAGCTTTGTAACATTAGCACGTTAACTTGTTGAGTTAGTCCACACATCTAGTTACACTGTAACCTAACAGTGGAAAATACTAAATGATATAAGTAGTCACTCAAATGTGTTTAAATGTCATGTTTATTTATCTGAATTAATTTATGACAACTCGGTAACTGTCACGTCTGCGCCTGCTTGCACTCAAGACTCCACTTCCCATAATTCACAGTGGCCTTCAAATATGGCTGCCATGTACTACAACACCCATCATGCACCTCACTGCTCACAGTCTCCTGAGTTCTAATCACATGCACCTGTTCACAATCACCACAGTTCACTACTTAAAGATTAACAAACCCCCCAAATAAACTCCTTTGTACTGACAGATAATATCCATACAAGACATGTTTGAGTGTTCATATCTGTGCCTGTATATTGTGTACAGATTTTATTTTAAAAGAAAATCAATGTCCCTGGGCACTTCCATCTTACTCTCTCTGAGGTTCAAATATCGTGCACAAATCATGACATCACCTACATGCTGCATGACTTACCAAGGCTAGTGGATCTTATGGATACATAACTTCTAAATTGTTGTAAACAAACCTAAAGATGTCTGAGAGTCAAACGTTTGGGTGTAAAATAAGCCTGATCATTGATCATTTTATGTGATGTGCTTTTGTTTGTCTTTATTCACTAAGAAAAGTGATCTTTTTAGATGGCAAGAATCGTGTTGCTGTGGCAACAGGATTGTTTACTGGTATCTGTGTCAGTACTGTAGGTTATCTAGCCGAGTGAGACTTAAACTTTATAAAAGTGAAGTTTGTTGATTTGTGGATTTTGTTGCCAGTAAAAATCACATGGTTACAGAAGCTTTCTGATTAGATTTTTAGAATTAGAAGCCTTTATTTGATGGCTCTGTGTAACGCAGATAAACAGCGTTCTAGTGTGCCATTAACATCACAGACAGATATCTGGTTTTAGTGCAAATGGTTCTGCCTAGGTAAGCTTAGTTTTAGTAATATCATAACTTTTAAGAATGACAATGTTGTTCTAAAGTTTTATTTTTAATTTAAACATATGGAGGGCACATCAGGGCATTTGCTGTGATTGGCAAACAGCATTTAATTTTGGGTTTTGTTTGACGTTTAGGACTTCAGTTTTCACAGTTCATTTTGAACCATGTGCTCAGTTCCTTGTGTTTGACTTTACATCACAGGCATTTAGCAGACACTTTTATCCAGAACGAAGTACAACATGCAGTGGGCAGCCCGGGAGCAGTTGGAGGTTAGGTCCCTTGCTCAAGGGCACTTCAACCATTCCTGCTGGTCCAGGGAATCAAACTCCTGACCTTTTGATCCCCAAGCTGCTTCTCTAATTTAATTTAACCTTTAGACCATGGCTTCCCACTTCACCAAGTTATTGTGCTGCTATTTCTGAGTTTGGCTTTGTTTGTACTTTGGATTTTGTTCTTTTGCCTTTCCCTCCAACATCCTGTTTGTACCTTGACTGATCATTGCCTGTTTTTTGATTATGCTTTCTGCCTCTCTGCCTACCAACAGAGTGGCAACCACCTTGACTCAAATAGGCTTGAATATTAACAAGGGGAAGACCAAGATCCTGAAGGTTAACACCACAAGCAGTGACCCAATCAAGATGGAAGGAGAGGTGCTGAAAGAGGTGGAAGCCTTTATCTACCTGGGCAGTGTCGTCAACAAGCTGGGCGGAACTGATGTTGATCTGAAGGCACAAATAGGCAAAGTAAGAGCAGTATTCCTTCAGTTGAAGAACAGTTGAAGGAACTGACTCTGCAAATGAAGATCAGGCTGTTCAACTCCAACGTCAAGTCGGTTCTCTTCTATATGGAGCAGAAACCTGGAGGACAACTGTGGCAACAATGAAAAAAGTGCAGACTTTTATCAACACCCATTTGCAAAGGACCCTCTGGATCCACTGGCCAAACACCATAAACAACCAGGACCTCTGGCAGAGAACCAACCAGCTTTCTGCAGAAGAGGAGATCCTGAGACAGCACTGGAGGTGAATCAGCCACACACTCCGCAAGCCAGTCTTCAACATCACCAAACAAGCGCTCACCTGGAATCCCCAAGGGAAGAGGAACAGAGGATGGCCAAGAAACATGTGGCACCGAGACCTTGAAACTGACACCAAAAGAATGGGATACCTCTGGAGCCAACTGGAGCAGATAGCCCAAGACCGAGATGCCTGAAGATCCCTTGTCGGCAGCCTATGCCCCAGGAGGGGTAGAAGGCATGAGTAAGTAAGTTAGTTTCTGCCTCACAATTTGGATTTGTTTGCATGAAGAAACTCTCTTTCAGCTTTTATATCCATCTGTTGCCTATATTCTTGACAATAACTGAGCATTGTTTGAAGAACCCTATCTGACTTAGTTATTTCATTTGTGTTTGAGGTTTTAAGTAAGCACAACTCATGTGACTTAGGTTTTAATTCCTCAAAGAATATTTGCTTAAACCTACTAAAATTTAGTTAACAAATAGAAAACAATACAGGCAATAGGTATGCAATTAAAATTGGTAAAGATTCAGTTTCTTAAAACCCCTTCTATATGAAGGCCTAGATAAGTGACTAATATGACGAAATGATGACAACAGTTACCTTAAATGAGTGAGCATTAATGACAAGTTCATGGCTGTTTTATTATAGTGTTCACACCTGCATGTGGATTGCCAAAATAAATTGCCTCGAGGTGAAAGCGGTTACTGAGAGTAAGCTGTTTTTTTTTAAACATATATTTACAAATATTTCAAAATTGTCTGAAATAAATAATACAATAAGTATTTATTTTGGCGGCACGGTGGTGTAGTGGTTAGTGCTGTCGCCTCACAGCAAGAAGGTCTGGGTTCGAGCCCCATGGCTGGCGAGGGCCTTTCTGTGCGGAGTTTGCATGTTCTCCCCGTGTCCGCGTGGGTTTCCTCCGGGTGCTCCGGTTTCCCCCACAGTCCAAAGACATGCAGGTTAGGTTAACTGGTGACTCTAAATTGACCGTAGGTGTGAATGTGAGTGTAAATGGTTGTCTGTGTCTATGTGTCAGCCCTGTGATGACCTGGCGACTTGTCCAGGGTGTACCCCGCCTTTCGCCCGTAGTCAGCTGGGATAGGCTCCAGCTTGCCTGCGACCCTGTAGAAGGATAAAGCGGCTTGAGATAATGAGATGAGATGAGATATTTACAAATATTTCAAAATTGTCTGAAATAAATAATACAATAAGTATTTATTTTGGCGGCACGGTGGTGTAGTGGTTAGTGCTGTCGCCTCACAGCAAGAAGGTCTGGGTTCGAGCCCCATGGCTGGCGAGGGCCTTTCTGTGCGGAGTTTGCATGTTCTCCCCGTGTCCGCGTGGGTTTCCTCCGGGTGCTCCGGTTTCCCCCACAGTCCAAAGACATGCAGATTAGGTTAACTGGTGATTCTACATTGACCGTAGGTGTGAACGTGAGTGTGAATGGTTGTCTGTGTCAGCTCTGTGATGACCTGGCGACTTGTCCAGGGTGTACGCCGCCTTTCGCCCATAGTCAGCTGGGATAGGCTCCAGCTTGCCTGTGACCCTGTAGAACAGGATAAAGCGGTTAGAGATAATGAATGTGAAGTATTTATTTTATATATGTCAGTAATAGCACCGAAAGTCTCAATTCAGAGTGGCCTCCAAACATGGTTGCGATAGACTACAATTCCCAAGCGCCACAGTGCCCCTCCTCCCCTGAATATTGACAACACACCTGTTTCCCAGGAGTCAGCCTCCCTACTTAAGCACTGCTCAGACAAACAGACCTCTCGAAGTATCACTCAGTGTTTACCACCTGACTGTACAGAGCCATTGTTTCCCGTTCCAGTATTTGCGTGACTCTGACCTTGTTTCTGTTTATTTCTGACCTTGACCTTAGTTTAGTCTCTGATAATCCCTTCGTATATCAATCGACCTTTGCCTGACCCTGATTTTGTCTTCTGGATTATGATTTGGATTTGGCTGCCAGTTTGCGATGCACCCGCTCTTCCTTGCGCCTGCATCTATAAGTGCCTGTACCCAGACAGGATACCTTGCCAACATGGATGCAGCAGAGGAGGCAAAGCAAACTGCTCTTAATGTGCAGAGACAACTGTTGGGAGAACACAAGCAGATGTTAAGTGAACTAAATAATCAAATGTCACAACTAACTGCTGTTGTCTTGCAGGCCCTCCTGACATGTCCCCCATCCTCAACCAGTGCTGCCACAATGGTTCCTCAAACTAAAATGTTCACCAGAGAGGTATCGGAATGCAAGGGCTTCCTCCTCCAATGTTCATTGTATTACTGCTACTGGAGAACAGAAGATCACACAGTTCATTAACCTTCTCACTGGCAAAGCAATGAAGTGGGCTAGTGCCATATGGGAGCACAGCAGTGAGCACACAACTTCATGTTATCATTTCATAGAGTTATTTAAAAGAGTGTTTGATCATCAGCCCAAGGGAGTGGAAGTTGGAGAAAGGCTACTCACAAACTGGCAAGGGGAGAGGAGAGTGGCCGAATACGCACCGGAGTTCCATACACTAGCGGTTGGAAGCAGGTGGAATGAACCAGCACTCAAAGCTATCTTCCACCAGGGTCTGAGCCCCGATGTCCTCACTGAATTACGTCGCGATGAACACTTGTCACTGGACTCCCTTAATTGATCTGGCTACCAGATTGGACCATCTGCTCTGCAGCTGACCCTCCTTGCAGCACTCGCCAGTTCTTCCACAAACCCCCACACCAATGGAAGTCTCCAATACTCACATGCCTTGGTCTGAGAAGGAGAGAAGGTGGTGAGAGGGGGTTAGGTTTCTATTGTAGAGGACAGGGTCATCTCCTAGCACAATGTCCAGTTCACCCATCCAAACCTAGAAAATCCAGCCACCCTTGTCATGAGTCCAGCTCCGACAGCCCGGTGAGTCACAGTATCACTTCTGTACGACATTCTCTTCAACTTCATATTTTACTGAAACTTCCAGATTCAACCCATGTTCTTTTTGCCCTCTTGGACTCTGGGCCAGAGGGCAATTTCATCCATCAAGAGGTCGGCCAGAGTCTCAACCTACCCACCAAAAGACTTCAATGCCCAGTAAACCAAAAGGCCATAGATGGTGGAGCCATTGGTGAAGGGCTTGTCACTACTCACACCACACCCATAGAAATTCAGGTTGGAGCCCTTCATATCACACACATCTTCTTACTTGTCACACACACTGCTTGTCAAGCTGTTGTTTTGTGTTTCTCTTGGCTACAACAACATGATCCTCTCATTTCCTGGCAGCACTGTGAAATCCTGCAATGGTCTCCCTCATGTTTTCATGGATGTCTGCAACTTCCACGAGTCACCCTGGCTTCCACTTCCATGGAGAGCCCCTCACCCAGGGGCATTGAACACATCCCCACCTGTTATCATGAACTCAAAGAAGTGCTCAGCAAAGGTGAAGCCAGTAGTCTACCTCCTCATCGTCCCTACAACTTGTGCCATAGATCTCCTCCTGGGCACAACCCCTCCACAAAATAGTATTTGCCTGCTATCCATCATAGAGCAAAATGTGATGGAGGAATATGTCCAAGAAGTGCTGAAAAAGGGTTACATCTGTCCATCCACTTCTCCATCCTCAGCCAGCATCATTTTTTTTGGAGAAGGAAGGAGGGGGTATGTGCCCATGCATTAATTACAGAAGGTTAAATCAGATCACCGTTAAGTATCCCTCCCCATTTCCGCTCACGCTGTCAGCCCTAGAACAGCTTAGAGCCACCAGTATAGTAACAAAGTTGGACCTGCAGAGTGATTATAACCTGGTCAGAATCCACGAAAGTGATGAGTGGAAGACTACCTTCAGTACCACCTCTGGGCACTTCTGGGCTTTTTTGTGTTTTCCAGTGTTTTCCAATGTTTAATCAATAACATTCTCCGTGACATGTTAGGATGGTATGTTATTGCGTACATTGACAATATTCTGATCTATTCTCCCAGTAAAGCCACTCACCACCAACATGTCACCTCAGTGTTCACTAAGCTCTGAGACAATCAACTCTATGTAAAAGCAGAAAAGTGTGAATTCCACATAACTTGAATTTTGTTCCTTGGGTACACAATCGGTGCAAAAGGAGTGAGTATGGATGCCAACAAGGTCTCAGCAGTCACCTCCTGGCCTACACCCTCTACCATTAAAGAGCTCCAACATTTCCTGGGATTCATGAACTTTTATCGCAGATTCATCAGAGGGTTTAGTGCAATTGCTGGTCCTCTCACCTCTCTGCTGAAAAAAGGACCCAGATGGCCTCCAGTGGAATCAGGCCATGGAGGAAGCTTTTGAATATCTCAAGACTGCATTCACCTCAGCACCTATCCTCTGACATCCTGATCCCACCAAACCCTTCACCGTGGAAGTAGATGCTTCAGAGACTGGGGTGGGAGGGGTATTGTCCAAATGCTTTGGGAAGAAACCTAAGCTGCACCCCATAGCCTTCTTGAGATGGCTAACACATGCCATTCCCTACAGAAAGCGAAACCAAGTATCAAGTGATTGACCTATAATTAGATACTTACAAACTTCAGCAATCTGCATACATGTTTACGTTTAGTGCTGTGAAAAATATGCTTGTTAGCCTGTAGCACAGTGCCATCAGCCTCATAGAAGACAGTTCAATGCAAGTGCAATAAAACTCCAGTGTCGCTTTTTAAATTTAAATGGACACAGCGTTAAAACTTACGAATCTTACTGTATTTCTGCTGCAGTGGTACCATATTTTTTTTTATCACTTGCAGCAAACTCCAGCAAGCTTTCTTAACATAGTAAGTTCCAGGATCCTTGTTACACAAGGACCATGAACTGCAGTGTGAAGACAAGAGCAGGCAACTCTGATAAATGCCATCCTTTAGACTGTTCTTCACCAGGACACATTCAGAGTATCCTCACTGCCAAATGTGTGTCTATTTTGCAGCGCTATTACACTGTAAAACTGGGACAGACCGATGTTTCACCTTATTTGAATAGAATAGAATATCTTTATTGTCATTGTAAATAAATACAACGAAATTGAAATGCAGTCCTTGGTGCAAAAAAAGTACATCTAAAAAAACCTATGAAAATAGTAAAATAAGAAACTTATTCACTCAAGTTTCCATTAATGAAGAGTTATAACATCAACGAAACTGACTTCATGTTAAAACTGTTAATGTTATAGTCATGTTATCTGTTGTCCAGGTGAGGATGGATTACCTTTTGGGTCTGGTTCCTCTCAAGGTTTCTTCCTCGTGTCGTCTGGGGGAGTTTTTCCTTGCCACCATCCCCACGGGCTTGCTCATTGGGGATAGATTAGGGATAAAATTGGCTCATGTCTTGGGTCATTCAGATTCTGTAAAGCTGCTTTGGGACAATGTCTATTGTTAAAAGCGTTTGTGGCAGCGGGGGCGTGGCCAAGCGGCGGTCTGTGAATGGAGGGCGGAGTCAGGGAAGGTAAGTGGTGGAATCATGGCATCTGATGGGAATTAACCTGTGTTTGTGTGTCTTCCCCAGTGACCGTGCCCTTTAAAAGGAGAGGAGAGCAGAGAAAGGGAGCTCTCCCCAACCGGAACACGTGTGTGTGTGTGTGTGTGTGTGTGTGTGTGTGTGTGTGTGTGGCTGGGAATTAGGAAAAGGCTGAAAAGCTAAAAATAAATCGTTTGTTGAAAACTCAGTTCTGGCCTGCCGTGCTTCTATGCTCCACCCACCAGGTCCAATACAACAGTGGTGCTGAAACCCGGGAAAGTGCAGAAGGAAACGGCTACATGGAGTCCTCCCCCTTCAAGGATCTGGTCCATGCCCTTGCCACGGCTCAACAGAGCCAGCACCAGGTGCTGATCGCCCTCCGGAAGGAGCAAGAACAACGCTTCGAAGCCCTGGTGCTGGCGCAACAGGAAGATCGTTAGGCGTTCCGGCACCTGCTCGCATCGGCAGGGGCCCTGATCACCACCGCTGTGGACCCTCCCCACCTCACTCTAATGAAGATGGGTCCGCAGGACGACCCCGAAGCCTTCCTTGCTCTTTTCAAGCAGGCAGCTGAGGTGTGGGGTTGTCCAGTGGAACAGCGTGCCTCCTCCCCCTGCTAATGGGCGAGGCGCAGCTGGCCGCGCTACAGCTCCCCGCCGACAGCCGGCTGGTCTACGCGGACCTCCACAGGGCCGTCCTCCAGCACATGGGTCGCACCCCAGAGCAGCAGCGGCAGCGTTTCCGCATGCTGCGCCTGGAGGAGGTCGGCCGGCCGTTCACGTTTGGCCAGCAACTCCGGGACACCTGCTGGCGGTGGCTGAGGGCCGACAACCGCGACGCCAAGGGAATCATTGATCTGGTGGCGCTGGAGCAATTTGTCGCCCGACTTCCAGAAGGAACCGCGGAGTGGGTCCAGTGCCATCGCCCAGCGTCACTGGATCAGGCCATCGAGCTGGCAGAGGACCATATGGCGGCCGTTCCGACGGCAGAACAGCGTGTCTCCCCTTCTCCCCTCTCTCTCTCCCCCCTTCTGTTCCTCATCCTCGCCCCATTCCCCCACCGCGGAGGCGGGGGCCGGCTCCACCCCAGGTCAGCGCACGCCGAAAAATTTTCAACATATTTAAATGAGAGGGGTGAATTACACACCACATAAGAGATCTATTCCTGAAATTACTTTTAATGGTGTTTGAACTGAATATCATCAGTTTTGGAAAAAAAAATCATGTATGTGGCAAGAGTAAGAATAATTTAAGCTTGTTTAATGGTTTGATCTGGCCCAAGCAATGACAAAAGATACCCTAACCATGTAGCCTATGTAACTAAGATACATTAACAATCTGGCATCCGTTACACCTACACAAAAAAAAAAAATTCTGGGAAAAAAATCAGTATACACCACCATGTTTGAATAAACAGTAGGGGTAACTTTAAACTTGTTGAACAGTTTGCCTTATCAACTCTGTGTGTGTGTCAGATTCCCAAATTCCTGGTTTCTTCAGCTCAGCATACTGAAATGACAAAATAAAAAGAATATTTAGGCAGAAATAAGTGATTATTAGTGCAAATGGCACCAGTGCTGTCTGACGTTGTGTAGGCTAGCTTTGTAAAACACTAGTTGTCCAAATCGAGGCCTATAGCCTATTTAAATAAAAACTTCAACCTTTACTACAAGGCCAAAGCCATGTCCAGATCATTTCTACATGTGTCACTGTCAGCCTTTTATCTTTACACCACAGCAAAATCAAGTCAGAACCTTTCTTACAAATATTGCTTTGACTTACTGAATGATTTATTAAAGTTCACAAACAAAGCTGTACTGCTTCGAAAACCTGTAGGCTAAATTTAACAGCTTTATGGAAGTGCACTGATGGTTACCATGTACACGCTCTAGAATGAGCGCTCGCAGTGTCTAGAACTGCGTTCTTTTGGGGGTCGCACACTCTCATAGCCTGCTCTATCTTGTTTTTTTTTCTGTTCTTGCTCTCCCACGCATGCAAGATACAGACGCAGAGGACCCAATCCCACCAAGATCCTCTTACCCTCTCTAATATCACAAGGCAAAGTTATCCAAGGCAAATATAAGTTGAAACTTTCCACTCTATTGCTTTGGCTTATCGAATGATTTATTTTTAAAATCACAAACAAGGTAGGCTACAACTGCGCTGCTTTGAAAATGTAAATTTAACAGCTTCATGAAAGTGCGCTGATGGTTACCATGAAAAAAACGTGTCTACTGCACTGCGTTCCTCCCCCAAGTCGCGCACTCATCCGTTTTTGTGTTCTTGGTCTCAGAGCCACACGCACGAAACAGACACAGAAGACAGAATCAATGTTTAACATAATTAACAATGCACTTTTTACGGAGACGTTTTAATGTTATTCTTTTTTTTATCCAGTTGAATATTTAGCGTACAAATGTATTTTCAGCTCTTAAAAATGACAGAGGTCCAGACCTCGGTAGCCTCATAGCTGGCTAAGGCCATGGTTTCAGTTCATCCATGTTATTAGTGAGAGATCTGGCGATGGTGAGGAAGACACTAGGAAGCGGTGGTTTGTGTGGCCACCTTCATAGCCTCATCAGCATGCCTGCTCTGCAGCCTCGCTTTTGCCTCCTCTCCCTGCACTGTCTTCATCGCTTTCCCTAAGGGATAGTAATCCATGGAGAGATGGGGGGCCTAGCAATATCCAGTGGGATGTCCTGGGAGTGGAGAAACTTGGCTGTAACCACCCGCTTGCTGTGTAATCCTATTTCCATGAGATTGTGCCAACTGTAGATGTTGTTCGCCCTACGGAATGTTATCAGGATGATTAACAACTCACACACAAACAGCCAAACAAAGCACCGAAAAGGAGAGCACTGAACCACTGCATCTATGCGCGCCACCATCTTGAAAGAACTGTAAATGGGCAGCATAGTGGTACACATCACAACATGCAGGTTCTTGGTTCAAACCCAGTGATCAATTAGAACCTTTCTGCATGGCATTCTCCTCATGCCTGCGTGGGTTTCCTCTGGGTGCTCTCGTTTCCTCCCACAGTCCAATGACATGTGGATTAGATCAACTTGCAACTCTAAATGGCAACTCTATAGGGGCCTTTCACTTGACATTATCATAACTGCAGATTTGTTTTTGTGGCCATATTGCCAGGCAAGCTTTGTGTCTGACAACAACTGGCACAGTAGTGGCACAAGTGTATGCCAGTGTTTGTAAGCCCAAATTCAGTAAACATCTACAGAAACTTTAAGTTACATCTAAAAGAACAATGCTAGAGACCCGTAGTGCTTTTGGATGTAACAACAGATGTGGAGATGAGCCTGGTTTAACTTTTCACTGTTTCCTGGCAAACCCAGAAAGATGAGAAAAATGGTGAGCTGCAGTTAAACTGGATGCCAACAAAGCATTCCTGTGTGTGTGGAGAACATTTTATATCAGGTTAGTATGAAAGCTCTTTGCACCTGTTATTTCTCGTAACACTTTTTCTAGCTTAAGGCCATTCAGTTATAAAAATCCCATAGATCTAGATCTAGCCTAGGCGTACTCAAGTTAACATTCAACAAGTCTGTAAGTGGTCATAACATGGACAGAACTTTGGTCTAGATAGTAAAGCTTTTAACATGTAGCATGGTTTGGGACTTAGTACAGTCTCCTGGTACATACACAAGTGTGTCATACTTAGCAGCTCTACTGCACTACAAAAAAAAATTGCAAAAGTATGAATCTTAAAATGTATATCTGGATCTGGGCTTTGGACACGGTACATTTTATGAGACCTAATGTTTGTCTAGACTAGCAGCATGTTTGTTATGTACTGATAATGTAGACGAGGCTAAAAACCATAAAATATGCTAGATCTAGGCCCTGGCTTGTTTATTACTGAAGTCCACACTTGAGCTTACCTTTGTCATAATAAGGTATCTTTCTTTATCGGGAATTTCCCATAACACTCCAGCATGCACAAAACCTGCCTTGAAATATTGGTAGGCATCTGTACAGGCTGACTGTATTTTAATTATTTCATAGAGATTGTACTGACTGCAGTTGTCTCGATTTTCAATATTAACTGTCATGACTGTTTCTTTGTTTGCCTGGCAATATGGTGAATGCTTCATGATAAACAGTTTTTCTCATCTCATTATCTCTAGCCACTTTATCCTGTTCTACAGGGTCGCAGGCAAGCTGGAGCCTATCCCAGCTGACTACGGGCGAAAGGCGGGGTACACCCTGGACAAGTCGCCAGGTCATCACAGGGCTGACACATAGACACAGACAACCATTCACACTCACATTCACACCTACGGTCAATTTAGAGTCACCAGTTAACCTAACCTGCATGTCTTTGGACTGTGGGGGAAACCGGAGCACCCGGAGGAAACCCACGCGGACACATGGAGAACATGCAAACTCCGCACAGAAAGGCCCTCGCCGGCCACGGGGCTCGAACCCGGACCGTCGTGCTGTGAGACGACAGCGCTAACCACTACACCACCGTGCCGCCATAAACAGTTTTTGTTTTTTGTTTTTTTTGTATGACCATTGTTAGTACTGTTACACTCAGTCTCAAAAAATCACAGATAATCCTCTCTAAAATGATTATTAACCACAGATACGATGATGTGGATTCCCAAAATTAATATGTACTGATTTTTCTTTTACCTTTGAAAGACAGGGGATTTAGCCCTGTTACCCCATTGATATGAGCCACCCCTGCACTAGCATATGATGTAGAGAGTAGACAGCTTTATTTTCTTTCTAGTTATATATGAAATAGGGGAGATCTTGGAGCTTGTTTTCAGCTTTTGTAGATTGTGTGAAATTCTTTGCAGGTAGCGTCACATTCATATTGCATTAGAGAGTATTTATAGGCTCTTGCCATAGCTCAGCTTGTCACATACTGTATACTGGTCTTCAGACTTCACTTTTTCTGTCATTATTTACAGCACCCTCCACAATTACTGGCACCCCTGGTTAAGATGTGTTAAAAGCCTTAAAATAAATTCAATTTTTATTGCAGAAGCATAATCTCATTCATTATCTCTAGCCACTTTATCCTTCTACAGGGTCGCAGGCAAGCTGGAGCCTATCCCAGCTGACTACGGGCGAGAGGCAGGGTACACCCTGGACAAGTCGCCAGGTCATCACAGGGCTGACACATAGACACAGACAACCATTCACACTCACATTCACACCTACAGTCAATTTAGAGTCACCAGTTAACCTAACCTGCATGTCTTTGGACTGTGGGGGAAACCGGAGCACCCGGAGGAAACCCACGCGGACACGGGGAGAACATGCAAACTCTGCACAGAAAGGCCCTCGCCGGCCATGGGGCTCGAACCCAGGACCTTCTTGCTGTGAGGCGACAGCGCTAACCACTACACCACCGTGCCGCCCCAGAAGCATTATCTCACACTGAAAATTGTAGAAAAATGTAACCTTTAACTCAAATGAATTTTAAAAAAAATCCCTGACTAAGAAATAATTATTTTTCATAAAATCACCTGTGGGCGGCACGGTAGTGTAGTGGTTACCGCTGTCGCCTCACAGCAAGAAGGTCTGGGTTCGAGCTCCGTGGCCGGCGAGGGCGTTTCTGTGCAGAGTTTGCATGTTCTCCCCGTGTCCGTGTGGGTTTCCTCCGGGTGCTCCGGTTTCCCCCACAGTCCAAAGACATGCAGGTTAGGTTAACTGGTGACTCTAAATTGATTGTGAATGTGAGTGTGAATGGTTGTCTGTGTCAATCAGTGCGTTTACATGCACATAGAGAGAATCGAATTTCTGCCGTTGCTCGACTGAAATCGAAGTTCAAAATGCCATGTATACACCTTAATTCGGCTGAAATTGAATCGAACTTGATTTCTCGGAATCGAGCTACACGACCTAGATTATGTGATTTCTGCCGAGCTACTTAGTGCATGTATACCCTATTGAGCTACGTATTCGAGCTACTTCAGCACTGCCCCTTCCGGAAGTGACGAGTGACGAGACCACAAGCGGGAAACACAACAGCCTCGATCGGCATGACAACGGTATGAATCTTTTCTTTTTGTGGCATTGTTTGCACTGTTAAAATTTAGCTCACTTACTTTATCACCAAATAAATCTGTACAGCTGTTGCATAGCTGGGAATTGTGTACATAAACAAGTCACTGTATTTGTGTGTGTGTGTATATATAGATGTCCAACATCTGAAGAATGTCAATAAAAACAAAACAATTGAACTTTTTGTGTGTTTATTAAGACATAAGTTAAATTGTAAGCAAAAAATGGACTTTAGAAAAATATTTTTTGTAAGCAAAAAAAAAAAATTTTGTAAGCAAAAAATGGACTTTAGAAAAATATACAATTGTGCAAAATAAGTTGTCTTACAAAAGAGTGGTCTGCGCAGGACAGTTTGTAGCCATACAGTCTGTTAGAGCAAGCCTAACAGCTTGAGCACGGAACTTGTGAACACAGAACTGCCAGTGTTGCCAGATTGGGCGGTTTTAAGTGCATTTTGGCGGATTTGAACATGCTTTGGGCTGGAAAACGTCAGCAGTATCTGGCAACACCGCTGATAACTTTGTTTATACTCTTGAATTGCTCTTCTTCATGACGACAACCGGAAGTGTACCAACACGATGGGGCGTGTAGCGCCACCTGTGGCTCGGGTGCACAATGTACCTCACACAATAGCTCGATTAACTTGTGTGCATGTAGGATTGGATTTCTCTGGCACCCCTGCTGGGACCCTTAGCTCGATTACCGACAGTAGCTCGATTTGGATGTGCATGTAAACGCACTGTATGTGTCAGCCCTGTGATGACCTGGCGACTTGTCCAGGGTGTACCCCGCCTTTCTCCCTTAGTCAGCTGGGATAGGCTCCAGCTTGCCTGCAACCCTGCAGAACAGGATAAAGCGGCTAGAGATAACAAGGTGAGAAAATCACCTGTTCCACAATTATTGGCACCCATAACAATTCCTAGAAAATAAATGTAATTGAAGCATTTCTGTCATTTCTACTGTAGTTTATAAAGTTGATCAGAGTATCTAGGAACCTTTAATTAGTAATTCATCACATCTTGTTTCCCTGGGATATAAATATGTGATACAGAGGCCTATTTCTCTTATCCACTCTTCAACATGGGAAAGACAAAAGAACACTCCATTCAAGTAAGGCAAACGTGTGTCGACCTTCATAAGTCAGGCAATGGCCTGAAAATACAAGAAAATACCCACTTGCCTACACCTGCCCATATCTACAGTCAGAGGAATCAAGAAGTTTAAAACAACCCAACTGAAAACCTGTGGGGTGAGCTGAAGAGGAGAGTGCATAGGAGAGGACCCAGGACTCTGGACGATTTAGAGAGATTGCGCAAAGAGGAATGGTCGAAGATCCCTCTCTCTGTATTCTCCCATCTTGTAAAATATTATAGGAGATGATTAAGTGATGTCTTGTTGGCCAAAGGGGGTTGTACAAAGTATTAACATCAGGGGTGCCAATAATTGTGGCACACATGATTTCATGTAAAAGAATTATTTCTTAATGTGGGATTTTTTTTCCCACTGAATAAATGCACTTGAATTAAAGGATGGATTTTTCTCTTTTTTTTTTTTGCATTGTTGTCCTATATTATTTAAAAAAAATGAATTTATGAGAAGCCTAAGAACATATCTTAACAAGGGGTGCCAATAATTGTGGAGGGTGCTGTGTGTGTGTGTGTGTGTGTGTGTAATATATATTTATTTGCTGGCAGACATGGGACATTGCGGGGAGACATGGGACATTGTGTTGGGAGACTTGGGACATAGTGGGGAGACATGGAACAAAAATAAAATTCCTAGGCCTACATGTTTTTAATTTTTATTTATTATCAAAACTTGAAGCATATGAATTGTATGAACACAATGCTGGTGCAGCTTGAGAAAAATGTCAGTTTACTCAAACGTGACTAGTCAAAACAATTCCATTCTCAGGAAGGAATGAAATAAGCTTAATCCTTATGCAGGTACACACTCCCACATTTTTAACAAAAAAATTTCAATTTTAGATTTGTAAACCACAAGAAAAAAAAACTGTAACATGAACTGTCCCAACTCTCGCCATCTGACTATTTTTTGGGGAAAAAATCCTTAAATGGTTTTCCCCAGAGGCAGCACAGTGGTGTAGTGGTTAGCACTGTCACCTCACAGCAAGAAGGTCCTGGGTTTGAGCCCAGCAGCCAATGAGGGCCTTTCTGTGTGGAGTTTGCATGTTCTCCACGTGTCTGCGTGGGTTCCCTCTGGGTGCTCTGGTTTCCCCCACAGTCCAAAGACATGCAGGTTCAGCTAATTGGTGGTTCTAAATTGACCATAGGTTTGAATGTGAGTGTGAATGGTTGTTTATCTCTGTGTCAGTCCTGCAATGACCTGGTGACTTGTCCAGGGTGTACTCTGCCTCTCACCTATAGTCAGCTGGGATAGGCTCCAGCTTGCCTGCGGCCCTACACAAGATAAGTGGCTACAGATAATGGATGGATGGTTTTCCCCAGAATTAAATTTTAATAAATATTACATGGACATGAGCATTTTACTTTGAAATACACCACTCATTTTTCATACGAGCTACATCCAGGACATGGAGAACCAAAACCATGACATAAATCTTTTTGTTTTTTTCGCGGTCCGGTTTCCATCAAATTCTGCACTCTGATTGGCTGACGAGCAGGTCCGCATCCAACGATACGGACCCTGTTTACGGACCCCGGATATGGACCTCTGGCGACTCGCTCGTTCACAACAACAACAAGCATCGTAGCAATTTTTGTCAACATTTATTTTCGCATTTCTCAGGAGAATAGCATTAATTTTACATCATGGATAGCGATAACGACAGTCTTCACAGCAAAAGCGAGTTTTACTACCCTGAGGAAGAAGAAATAAAAGAAAACATTTCAGGAAAAAACTAAAAACTTGTAACTGTTGCTAATGCCGAGCAAAAACATGGCTGAATCCTTAAATGTCTGTGAAGATTCTCAATCATCCAGGTCATAGTAAACTGTGGGTGGTAGAAAAAGGGCAACTGGACTTGCTTGACAGAACTGAGGAAGCCTTTTGGACGAGAGGCGAAACGTTTTCAAGAATCTTCAAGCAAGTCCAGTTGCCCTTTTTCTACCACCCACTGAATCCTTAAAGACTCAATTTTGTATAAATAGGGGACTACATAGGCGGCAAAATGTAGTTTCTTTTTTCTGCCATGGAAGTGGACTTGTATAATGAAGAGGAAGCCATTTGCATTATAGCCGTGAATGAGGATTCAAAATGGCGGCTCGGCTCGGTTTTCCCTTTTGGGGGTTCTCGTTTTCTGTTAGAATCTCATCTCATTATCTCTAGCCGCTTTATCCTGTTCTACAGGGTCGCAGGCAAGCTGGAGCCTATCCCAGCTGACTACAGGTGAAAGGCGGGGTACACCCTGGACAAGTCACCAGGTCATCACAGGGCTGACACATAGACACAGACAACCATTCACACTCACATTCACACCTACGGTCAAGTTAGAGTCACCAGTTAACCTAACTTGCATGTCTTTGGACTGTGGGGGAAACCGGAGCACCCGGAGGAAACCCACGCAGACACGAGGAGAACATGCAAACTTCACACAGAAAGGCCCTTGTCGGCCACGGGGCTCGAACCCAGACCTTCTTGCTGTGAGGCGACAGCGCTAACCACTACACCACCGTGCCACCCTTCTGTTAGAATTTGGTAAAGAAAAAAATAAATATATTATTTACCAGCTTAAGGTTGGTCCGTATGGTGAAATAATACTGTGACCTCTGCCTTAAATACTGACCTCGGCCCAGAGGGCCTCGGTCAGTACTTTCAAGACTTTAGTCACGGTATTTCACGATACGGACCTCCCAGCTGCTAAATAACATATGTATGTCACTCGTGAGAAGATCGATTAATTGTTTTGATAAATTTGGGTACTTTTTGTTTGTGAATGTGTCTATATAATACAAAGAAAATCACACATTGGCTTGAAGATATAAAGTTTATATTGTGTTGAAAACCTCACATTTTTCATACGAAATACATCATGGATCTGAGTGACATATTTTCTGATCTTACACTCTGATGATGTCACTCTCAACATTTCCCCATTGACTGGATGTGTGTTGTCAAACTGGTGAACCGGTTCAAACTTAAAATTATTTTGATTAACTTGCATTTTTTGTTTTGTTTTTTGTTTTTGCGGATGTGTCCATATAATATAAAGAGCATTACATGGTGGCATGAAGATATCAAGTCTATATCTTCTTGTGTTGAAAATATTTTCACTCATTCGCTTTGCTCAATCATGAATATATTCACTACTCAAAGATAAACTTCATATCTTCGCATGACTGTTGAATATCCTCTATACAGTACATGGTAACTCCAGGCTACATAATTTTTTTTAAAGTATGCAATTCCTTTAATTCCTAACAAATCACACATTCAGCAGCCGACATTACACCATAGAATGGAGGTGGAATAGGCCATTTGCAGGAATTGGTCACGTGTGGTGGGCAAGCTAACTTGACATTCCTTGACAACCATAAGAGTTTTACTGCCGATGCAAAGCAATCCATTTCTATAATGGCTGTTTTTACCTTTTCTACTGTCTTTTGTGAACCTAATTTTCGTGTGTACTTGGAAAAAGTTTGTGGTTTTAACTTCTGTCATAAGTTAAAGCGAATCATTGGCCATAAACGAGAGTTTTTTGGACTCAAGTTAGTCTCTGCCAAAGGAAATTGATTATCGAACAACAAATACCAAAGGAAAAAGAAATCTAAAATCTGGTGTTGTACCTTCTGTTTTTAACTGGAGTGGTACTGTAAAGCAAAGAAGAAAAATTGTATGACATGTTGACAGGTAAGAAACTGATTCAAATATAGAAGAACCAATGCTATGTTTGCAAAAGAAACAGTGCAAAAGGGGATTCGAGCAAATGATAAAAGTAGAAAAGGAGAAATTATAAGTTATAAACATGCCTGAGAAATCCACCATTTCGCACGTGAATTTCTTTCGGCGGCGACCAACTTGAGTCCAAAAGACTCTCGTTTACGGCCAATGATTCGCTTTAACTTATGACAGAAGTTAAAACCACAAACTTTTTCCAAGTACACACGAAAATTCAGGTCAAAAAAGACAGTAGAAAAGATAAAAACAGCTATTATAGAAATGGATTGCTTCGCATCGGCAGTCAAACTCTTATGGTTGTCATGGAATGTCAAGTTAGCTTGCCCACCATGGGTTTGTTGCTGTGGGGAAAATTGACACGTGACTAATTCTTGCAAATGGCCTGTTGAAGTAGAAAATATAAGTTTTGGTTGACAAAAATATTGAACTGCACAAACCTTACTGCAATGTCCAGCTTCATGGCTCCAAAGGAAGTAGGTTACTCTAAGGGGCAACATCTAACTTCTGATGTAACCTAAAACCTGATTGGTTGAAATTAATTTATGGGAATGCAAACTGTCCCGGCGGCATGGTGGTGTAGGGGTTAGCGCTGTCGCCTCACAGCAAGAAGGTCCGGGTTTGAGCCTCGTGGCCGGCAAGGGCCTTTCTGTGCGGAGTTTGCATGTTGTCCACGTGGGCTTCCTCTGGGTACTCTGGTTTCCCCCAAAGACTAGGGGTGTCAAATTATTGCGATTAATTAATTACAGTCATATTTAGCACGTTATGTTTTTTAATCACGTTAATCTAATTTTTAATCTCTAACTTTACTGTTTCTGTATGCGAGTTGCCTTTTTATAAAATCCGTTTTTATGTGTTGGGCTTCTTGTGCTTGAGTTGTTGGGGGTGGAAAACAATGGTCAGTCACACCTGAAGTGGACATTGATTGGCTGTCATTGTGTTTGGGCTTGTTTAGCATAAACTGATAGGCTCCCATTGAACTTGGGGAGGACAGGGTGAAGAGACGTGAAAATGGAGGAGCATGTGAGAGTTGTCGGTCTAATGAACGAGAAATTTGCATTTCAAAAATGCCCCAACGGCACCATCGATAAAGGTAGAGTGATATGACTTCTTTGTAAGAAGGAATTTGCTTACCACCGAAGCAGCTCAAGTTTAGCATACCACATCAACGCAAAGCACCCAGTCACAAGTGCAGCCACAGCTAACGTTAGCAGCGAAGACGTTATCAATTTAGCGAGCCATAGCAAAGCTCTTCGCCAAACTAAATTTGAGAACACCTCGCGTATGAGCAAGTCTGCGACCGACAGGCTGGCGAATGTTCTTGCCAAGTGGATAGCGATGAACTGCAGGCCAATAAACATAGTGGAAGACGACAGGTTAACAGAGGTGTTGCGAACCGCGTCCAATGACCTATCATACAAGCCTATCATACAGGACTACGGTGACAACCAAAATCAGCAAGATGTACAACGGCGAAAATAAAAACAAACTTGAGATTTTGGTGGAGGATTCACCCAACTGTGTTGCTATAACTGGAGATCACTGGACCTCAGCTGGCAACCACAGCTATTTGGGGGTGACCGGACACTTTATTGATGGTGAGTGGAACCTCAAGTCATTTGCGCTGACCATCATGAAAACAGAAACTAGGCAATTTGCTGTTGAATGCGCCGAACAGTTCCTCAAGTTGGCAAATGAATGGGGAATTGAAAACAAGATATCCACCATCAGTACAGACAGCACAGCAAACATGCTGGCTGCTATGAGAGCCCTTCCATACAAGTACATCACCTGTAATGCTCACATTCTCCAGAGGACCATCACGGTCTGCCTCGATAGCAGTGGGTTTGCTGGTGTACTGTACTAGCAAAGTGCCGCAAGATTGTTGGCCATTTCAAACAAAGCCCTGTGAGTACCACAGAACTTAACCAGCAACAAGTAGCACTTGGAAAAAAGAGCGAGCAACTTATACAAGATGTACCGACCAGGTAGAATTCAACACTCGCAATGGTCTCACGCCTCCTACGCAACCGAGAGGCTGTCCAGGCTACGTTGGACCAGCAGAACAACCACAGATTGGTCATGCCAACCAAAGCTGAGTGGGGGAAACTGCAGAGGCTGGAGGTCCTGCTTGAACCATGCAGGTAAGCCCAAATAAACACCCATCCATTTTAATTAAATAAACCACTGTCACATGTGTAATCCAAAAATGAATGAACATTAGGTAGTTACTTTTAAGGACAATTGAATTGGAAATCAGTTACACTTTATTTTAAATTTCCAGCTAAATTTATTTTGCAAACTTATCCACCTCTGCAGGTATGTGACTGAGCTGCTGGGTGGTGAGGCCTATGTCTCTTGCTCTGTAGTGCTGCCTGCTTTTCGCCATCTGGACCGTGTCATGGACATCACTGATGATGATCCAGCCTACGTGGTGAAGTTCAAGAATGCCTTCCAGAAGGACCTGGCAGCACGGCGAGCTGATGCCAATGAGACATGGTTCAAGGTGGCCACAGCACTGGATCCACGTTTCAAGGATTTGAAACATCTTCCAAGAGAAAAGAGGGAACAGGTAAAGACTATAAGGATAAGCTGGACTAATCTGTCCAATTTATCAAATCAGACTTTATTTATATAGCACTTTTCACACACAAGAAATGCAACCCTTCTTCAAAAATAAAATAAAATGGCCCACTGCACTTTAATGACAATTATTCATTCATCCACCATCCACCTATTCATCCATTCATTCAGGTGTGGACCAGTCTGGAGAACATGGTCCAAGCAGCAGAGGCCAGAAGAGCAGCTACTCTCCAGCCCTCCACAGAGGATGATGAACCAGCTCAGAAGAAGAGGAGGAGCGCTCTCCTGCTGGAGTCTGACTCTGACTCAGAAGAAGATGGAATGGAGTCTGGAGAGCTCCAGCGCTACAGAGCAGAGCCCAGCATCAGTATTGATGACTGTCCCCTGCAGTGGTGGTATGCTCACTCAGGAGCCTATGAAAAGCTGTCAGCTCTAGCATGCAAGTACCTGGCCTCCCCGGCAACCTCCGTACCTTGTGAGAGACTGTTTAGCTTCGCAGGCCACATAGTGCAAAAGAAAAGGGCAGCCTTGCTCCCAGAAAATGTGACCAAGCTGGTCTGTCTCAGCGACTGGCTGAAGAAGAAGAAATGAGGCATGAGGTCAGCATAGCTGCTATGTCCTCTGTAGCCTACTAGAAGTGATTGCTTGATGTTATTTCAGCACTTTATTTTGTGATGATGAACAATGTTATTTTTGATGTGCTCTTACAGCACTGTGATTGATGGGTCTGTTTTATTTATTTTATATTATCTGAAGCAGAGGAAAATAAATTCAGTGTTCAATACTTGTATTGCTCAGAAAAGTGTTCTTACTGTTTTTTGATATAACTTGCTGCACTTTATATGGGCCTTTAATTTTATTTTTATTTTCTAATTATTTGGAGATTGACAAAAGAACAGCAATATTCCCCCCCTGGTGGTCGAAACTAAAGGTTGCAGGCAGCACTTGAGACTAGTCTCAAATACAGCGGAATGTAAATGGCTACGACTGCATCTGTTCAAGTCTGTTAAAAACAATAAATGGCTTTATAAAGCCACTTTTTTGTAATATACCAATCTTTTGATCTGCCACAATAATGTAATGAATTTAAATGAAAATACCTCAAGTTGAGGGCTTTTCTCAGTAATTTTTAGATGAGATTAAAAAAGAGATTAATTAGATCAATTAATTACAGATCATAATTCATTAATCTCTCAATTTTTTTAATCTCTTGACAGCACTACCAAAGACATGCAGGTTAGGTTAACTGGTGACTCTACCGTAGGTGTGAATGTGAGTGTGAATGGTTGTCTGTGTCTATCGGACCCAGCGCCGTGGGGGGGCGGGGCGAAAGGGGGCGTCGCCCCCTCGTGGCTACAGCCCCACCCCCTCAACGGAGACTCAGATCACTTGTTTTCTTATGAAAATATAATGTATTATAGACGTATTAATAATTTGCATTTTCAAATACGAAATATTAAGTGGTTGCGCATTGCACAAAAATACATTTCACATAAATCCCTACTAAAACTGGCACGGTAGAACAAATCTGATTGGTTGTTATGACACTTACAAGTGCACTGTCTCTGCAATATCCTGTAATATGCAGTCAAGTTTACGGGAGTAGTCTTTCCCCCACCGAATTAAACGTATTCAATCACAATATTGTGAATCCATTTTCTTTCTTTGTAGGCTAAGTTTATCTCCGTTTATGGTCCGCTTTGTGCGCAAATAGCGTAAGAATATGTGTCGTTGACGTCACCCCCCATACAGCGGGGGTGAAAATTCATCATTTCAGAGTGTTTAGTCCCCTACACGCCTAAACTGGGATCGCGGATTAAGTGGTTAGCGTTGACTCGGTGCGAGTCAGGAAGGCTATTACTGGTGCAGCCGCGGGGTCTGTTGATTTTTTTAAATTATGATTTTGTCCGCCGAGCCAAGTACCTTAGACTTGCATTGACGTTTTGTTTTCATGCCGCGGAGCTATTTGTATGTATTTTAAATTTAAAGGACTTGCCTGTAGGTTTGTGTGTGTTGTTTTATGTTTGGCATCTTTCCGGTTGTACCGCGTGTCTGTGAGAAAATTGGAGGGGAGGGTTAACAGGTGGGCACGGGGGTTGATAAAGCGCAACTGCCCTGGTAATATGTCACATGATTTTCCCGTACTAAAGCAACCTTCGGGGCCGTGGTTTTGTGGTTGGCGCAGTTAATTGTTTGAAACACGTTGTCAGACCGCCATCACTACTACACACTATATGAAAAATATTTGCCCCCTTGCGATTTCTAATTGCCCCCTTAGTAAACTGTTCCTGGCGCCGGGCCTGGTGTCTAGCCCTGTGATGACCTGGTGACTTGTCCAGGGTGTACCCCGCCTTTCGCCCGTAGTCAGCTGGGATAGGCTCCAGCTTGCCTGCGACCCTGTAGAACAGGATAAAGCGGCTAGAGATGATGAGATGAGATGAGACAAACTGTCCCAAGCCTTCCCGCTCTCCCCTACCATTCTCAATGGGGAGAGAAAAGTAATCCCGGACAAAAGCTGGTGAAAATTAGGAAAGGTTACTGTACAAATAGACAACAAAAGGCAAAACGATAAATGCACCGTGTGCAAGACAGGTTATACTTTAATTTAAACAATACCTTAATTATTCAGCAACGATCTTAAATTCGCTTGCTTGTATAGCTATCTAAAACAGCGAGATTTGATCTAAAAAGTGGGCGTTATTTGCTTTAAAAGCAGTGATAATTACTGAAGTAATTCATTTGCTGTAATAATAATAATAGTAGGAATACATTTACATGTAGAAATAAAATGTAGTAATGCATTTGCATTACTGTAGTAATACAAAGCTATAAAATCTATAATCAGTAACCACACGATTAAACGCAGAGGGAGTTTAATCCATACATTGTTCTATACATAGTCTACTTTATTTAGCTTCCCTCGTATCGCATCCTGTTTTTTCTCTCTCTAATTTCAGCAGACATGCATGAGTAATGTTTCTGGGATCAACTCCAAGAAGGATGCTCCAGAATACCTTGTGGTATACAGTACGCTGCTGCTACATTTTTCTCCAATTAAGTTGCATGATAGTGTCGAGTGATACAGTTTGCAAACGCTTTTATTATTATTTACATTGGTTTCCTCCATAAAAATTAGAACAAATTTCTTGTGCACTCGTCTCGCACTGTTGGAGGACAGTAACACCCACTCGACTTGATAGTTATTTGAAGGGAGAAAGCTGGCTGGGGGCGTGGTCCAAGTGCTCTTACTTATACAGTACTGCTTCTCCCTCTTTCTGCGCACTTGCTTCATATCTGTGTAGTCTTATTTATTTAGCGGCTGCAATATATTCCGTACCTTTTATTTTTAAAACCACATTAATTGCAATTGACTGTCAACGACAACTGGATAGACACAGTATGCTTCAGTTATATCTGCTTTGAACATTAGGAGAGTAGACTTCAATAACAGGTTTGCAAAAAACATTTCCTAAGGCATGTATAGGTTACTCTACATGGTGTACTATTTAATTTACCCTTATATTTTTATAATTTAAATATAAAATGGGCCATATTTATTGTATATGCAGTGTGTAAGATGGCAATGAAAAGTCCTGCATGTTTTCACTGTAACCTTTATCTCAGAACAGTTGTTGTTGTTGTGCTTTTAATAAGTTTTTAAAGGATTTTTTTTTTGGTCGGGCACACTCTCAGACATAAAGGTACAAAATGTTGTTATTGTTGTATATCTTTATACTTATTACATTACTGTACATACTGAGTACCTATACTTACTAAGGCTTTAGAGGTACATCCTTGGTCTTTAAGTGATCCAGTTATGCACCTTGAGTTATTTTTAAAGGTATAAAAGTACATACTAGGGATGAGAAAATATGTCTTTTCTTTTTGATGGTACCACTGAAGTGATCAGGAAAAGTACAATTTTGTGCCATTATTAGTGGGAGTTAATTCAGTTATTTATGTCATATATATATATATATATATATATATATATATATATATATATATATATATATATAATACACACACACTATATCAATATTTTTTCATTGATTTCATCATTGTAACTTTGACCTAATGTTGTGATTTTTACATAGTACAGGAAACCTATTTCTCATCTGAGCTGTTTCTGTGAATAGTCCCATGTGTGTTTGTTAAGCAGTGTGACAGAGAAAACACAATACACTGCTGCTTGTTGAAGATCTGTGGCATGCAGTGTGATCAAAACTGATTGCAGTACAGAAACTGAATACAAGACACATCTGATTGCAATCTGATTGCAATCAGTGTATTAGGAGAGGTGATGAATTATCAAGATAAATTAACAAGTAATCTTCTTAATGCTCCTCCTAGAACTGCCACCTTATTGTGGTGGAGGGGTTTGTGTGCTTGAATGATCCTTGGAGCTATATTGTCGGGGCATTACACCCCTGTTAGGGTCTCCCAAGGCAAACAGATCCTAGGTGACAGGCAGTGGCGGCTGCTGGTTTTTAAAACAGGGGAAGCCCATTTTACGCATTCATCGTAAAACCTGTAGGCCGGATATCAAAGCATAGAAAGGTGTGCCCCATTAGCATAGTGAACTAGACAACCCTACCTAGTGGCAGAAAGTATTTTTGCTTGTACATTTCATGTTATAGTCTGGCTTGCCAGGCTAGTGCCGCATATCCTTAATCAAAAATATCAAACATCCAAAAATCACTGGCTATTCAACAAAGAGCCTTGAACATCATACCCTGATATGCAACACAGAGTCTTTAACACAACACCCAGCTGTGCAACACATCCTTGAACATCATCTGCAACACAGTCTGGAAATTCATAACCAGGTAGGCTATGCAACACACAGAACCTTGAATATCATACCCAGGTATAACCTATAACACAGAGCCCACCATTCTCTTAACATTACTGAACAGTATACACACTTCAGATTCATGAACATGAACATTATTTATACACAAATTCTGCCCTCCGCTCCTTTTCCAGAAAATGGTCTGTGACCCTGTCATACCAGCTGGTTGTGCTTTCCAGAGACTTCACCAATTTCTGTTAGCAGCTAGCACTGCAGATCCCCATAAGGCTCAAGCTAGCCTACAACCAGATTGAACTACAAATGAAATAAACGAGTGAATTCACGAATGATCAAACTGATAGAATGGATGAAAGTTAACGGAGCACAACGAGTAATATTTACATTTATTTACAGAGTAATGTACAGAGACATCAATGAGAAGAAACGTTTATATGAAAAGAAATTCGGACAGCACTTTGGCACACGACTGCACTTTCTCGACATCCGCTAGGGACTGACTGATCATACTTCCGTGTTCCTCGCCGAAGTACCACCCTCCTCATGTCTTTCAAACACTACCTCCAATAATCCTTTATCAGCCTGGCTTCTTGTCCCTCCCACTGTCTCGTTTAGTCCCAGAGAAGCCCGGCTTCCCTGGAAGTGACGATTTTGTTGATTTTAACCAATAACAACTAGCCGAAATTGGCTGTTCAGAGCCGTCTCATAGACTGCAACGGATACCCGGCTGCCAGTCAGTGTTGCCAGATACTGCTGACGTTTTCCATCCCAAAATATGTTCAAAACCCGCCAAAATGCACTTAAAACCACCCAATCTGGCAACACTGCTGCCAGTCCATAGAGCCCATTGAAATAAGAAAGGTTACAGCCTGGCAGCAAAGGTGATTCTCGTAGCGAACTGCAAGTTCGTCAGACATCACTCAAATAAGTTACAGGATAGTTATGAACATAAATACAATCTTGGGCATATATTATGTTATGCAAGTTATTGTTTTAATGAGAATTCAACGTCATAGACACCGCAGTTTGGGGAGAGAATTTTAGGGGAAGCTCGGCTTCCCTTGTTGTCTCTGAGAAATTGCCCCTGGTGACAGACCAAACCAAGAGCAGTTCACTAAACCCCTTATAGAAATTAATAAAACAAGGACTGTGATGTTGCCCGGTATGGCGCAGCTGGGGCCCCACCCTAGAGCCAGGCCTGGGGTTGGGGCTCATATGCGAGCACCTGGTGGCCGGGCCTTTGCCCACGGGGCCCGGCCGGGCTCAGCCCAAAGCAGTGATGTGAGTCCGACCTCCTGTGGGTTCACCACCCACAGAGGTAGTAGTAGGGGGCCGGTTCAGTGTGGATTGAGCGGCAGTCGAAGGCAGGGGCCTCGACAACCTGATCCCCGACCACAGCGGCTAGCTGTTGGGACATGGACTATCACTTCGGTGGGGGGGAAAGAGCCTGAGCTTGTGTGGGAGGTTGAGAGGTACCAGCTAGAGATAGTCAGGCTCACCTCCACGCACAGCTTGGGCTCCGGAACCGGGGCTGGACTCTCTACTTCACTGGAGCCGTCCACGGTGAGCAGCGGCGGGCTGGTGTGGGCTTGTTTATAGCTCCACAGCTCAGCCTCCATGTGTTGGAGTTTACCCCAGTGAACGAGAGGGTCACCTCTCTGCGCCTTTGGGTCGGGGAGAGGGCTCTTGCAGTTGTTTATGCCTACGGGCCAAATAGCAGTATAGAGTATTCGGCCTTCTTGGAGTCCCTGGGAGAGTTACTGAGAGGTGCTCAGACTGGGGACTCCATTGTTCTACTGGGGGACTTCAACGCTCACGTGGGCGATGACAGTGACACCTGGAGGGGCGTGATTGGGAGGAACGGCCTCCCCGATCTGAACCCGAGTGGTGTTTTGTTATTGGACTTCTGTGCTAGTCATGGTTTGTCCATAACGAACACCATGTTCGAGCATAGGGGTGTTCATAAGTGCACATGGCACCAGGACACCTTAGGTCGGAGGTCAATGATTGACTTTGTTGTCGTTTCATCTGATCTCTGGACCTATGTCTTGGACACTCGGGTGAAGAGAGGGGCTGAGCTGTCAACTGATCACCACCTGGTGGTGAGTTGGATCCGCTGGCGGAGGAGGAAGCTGGACAGACCTGGCAGGCCCAAACGTATAGTGAGGGTCTGCTGGGAACGTCTGGCTGAGCACTCTGTCGGGGAGATCTTTAACTCCCACCTCCAGGATAGCTTCTCCCAGCTTCCAAGGGAGGCGGGGGACATTGAGTCTGAGTGGACCATGTTCTCTGCCTCCATTGTTGATGCAGCTGTTCGGAGCTGTGGCCGCAAGGCCTGTCGTGGCGGCAACCCCCGAACCCGGTGGTGGACACTGGAAGTAAGGGATGCTGTCAAGCTGAAGGAGTCCTATCGGGCCATGTTGGCCTCTGGGACTCCTGAGGAAGCTGACTGGCAGGCCAGACGTGCCGCAGCTCGTGCAGTTGCAGAGGCAAAAACTCAGAACTGGGAGGAGTTCGGTGAGGCCATGGAAGAGGACTATCGGTTGGCCTCGAAGAAATTCTGGCAAACTGTCCAGCACCTCAGGAGGGGGAAGCAGTACTCTGCCAACACTGTTTACAGTGCAGGTGGGGAGCTGTTGACCTCGACTGGGGATATTGTCGGGCAGTGGAAGGAATACTTCAAGGATCTCCTCAATCCCACCATCACGTCTTCCATTGAGGAAGCGGAGGCTGATGACTCAGACGTGGACTCGTCCATTACCCAAGCCGAAGTCACTGAGGTGGTTTGCAAGCTCCTCAGTGGCAAGGCACTGGGGGTGGATGAGATCCGCCCTGAGTATCTCAAGTCTCTGGATGTTGTGGGGCTGTCTTGGCTGACACGCCTCTGCAACATCACGTGGCAGTTGGGGACAGTGCCTCTGGAGTGGCAGACCAGAGTGGCGGTCCCTCTTTTCAAGAAAGGGGACTGGAGAGTGTGCACCAATTATAGGGGAATCACACTTCTCAGCCTCCCCGGGAAGGTTTACTCCAGGGTACTGGAGAGGAGAATTCAGCCGATAGTCAAACCTCGGATCCAGGAGGAACAATGCGGTTTTCGTCCTGGTCATGGAACACTGGACCAGCTCTATACCCTTCATAGGATGATCGAGGGTTCATGGGAGTTTGCCCAACCAGTCTACATGTGCTTTGTGGATCTGGAGAATGCATTTGACCGTGTCCCTCATGGTATTCTGTGGGGGGTGCTTCTGGAGTATGGGGTTTGGGGCTCTTTGCTAAGGGCTGTCCAGTCCCTGTACGAACAGAGCAGAAGTCTGGTTCGCATTGCCGGCAGTAAGTCAGACCTGTTCCCAGTGCATGTTGGACTCTGGCAGGGCTGCCCTTTGTCACCGGTTCTGTTCATAAATTTTATGGACAGAATTTCTAGGCACAGCCAGGGGCTGGAGGGAGTCCTGTTTGGGAACCACAGGATTTCATCTCTGCTTTTTGTGGATGATGTTGTCCTGTTGGCTTCTTCAAACCAGGACCTTCAGCATGCACTGGGGTGGTTTGCAGTCAAGTGTGAAGCGGCTGGGATGAGAATCAGCACCTCCAAATCAGAGGCCATGGTTCTCGACCAGAAAAGGGTGGCTTGCCCTCTCCAGGTTGGTGGAGAAGTCCTGCCTTAAGTGGAGGAGTTTAAGTATCTTGGGATCTTGTTCACGAGTGAGGGAAGGATGGAGCGTGAGATCGACAGGCAGATCCGTGCAGCCTCTGCAGTGATGCGGTCGCTTTACCGGTCCGTCGTGGTGAAGAAGGAGCTGAGCAAAAAAGTGAAGCGCTCAATTTACCGGTCGATCTACGTTCCGACTCTCACCTATGGTCATGAGCTTTGATTAATGACTGAAAGAACAAGATCGTGGATACAAGCAGCCGAAATTAGTTTCCTTTGCAGGGTGGCTGGGTGCTCCCTTAGAGATAGGGTGAGAAGCACAATCACTCAGGAGGAGCTCGGAGTAGAGCCGCTGCTCCTCCACATCAAGAGGAATCAGCTGAGGTGGCTCGGGCATCTCTTTCGGATGCCTCCTGGATGCCTCCCTGGGGAGGTGTTCCAGGCATGTCCCCCCAGGAGGAGGCCCCAGGGAAGACCCAGGACACATTAGAGGGACTATGTCTCTCGGCTGGCCTGGGAACGCCTCAGTGTTCTTCCCAAGGAGCTGGCTGAGGTGTCTGGGGAGAGGGAAGTTTGGGCTTCCATGCTCAGACTGCTGCCTCCGTGACCCGGCTCCAGATAAGCAGAAGAAGATGAGATGAGAATCTTCTTAATGAAGCACACACTTATAAATAAGCCATTTGAGAACCAAAAGAGTCCACGCTTTCTTTCCTGTGGTGAAGTAAAATACCATGACTTTTTAAGGGGGGGGTGACACTTGCACTGATATTCAGTGGTGGTTTTATCTATGTTTGTTTTTGAGTTGATTGAACACTTAGGATTGAGTAAAAACTGACTAATATATTTCATTTTGTTTGGATTGCAATGGGCGGCACGGTGGTGTAGTGGTTAGCGCTGTCGCCTCACAGCAAGAAGGTCCTGGGTTCGAGCCCCGTGGCCGGCGAGGGCCTTTCTGTGCGGAGTTTGCATGTTGTCCGCGTGGGTTTCCTCCGGGTGCTCCGGTTTCCCCCACAGTCCAAAGACATGCAGGTTAGGTTAACTGGTGACTCTAAATTGACCGTAGGTGTGAATGTGAGTGTGAATGGTTGTCTGTGTCTATGTGTCAGCCCTGTGATGACCTGGCGACTTGTCCAGGGTGTACCCCGCCTTTCGCCCGTAGTCAGCTGGGATAGGCTCCAGCTTGCCTGCAACCCTGTAGAAGGATAAAGCGGCTAGAGATGATGAGATGAGATGAGATGGATTGCAATGGTGATTGTTGCCATTTAGACTTTTTGCACATTTTTGTAAACACTTTAATACTACCCCAAATTTCTATTTAAGCATCACTGCAGGATTGAGTGTTTCTGTTCTTCACACAACACCACCCTTTCCCAGCTGACCCAGCCAGAGCTGATTAATGGCTGGCTCGTTTCCTACTAACACAGACTCCATGTGTTGTTCCTTTTGATGCACAGCCAACCAGAAAGCATTGTCTACTGCCTCTGTAGTACCCCTAATGGGCTTGTTCCAATTTACTTCATCATTCCCAGCAGACGATAGGCTCTTCTGAGGAACTGATCTGCAGATTCTTTCGTGGCAGCACTGCTCCACCAGGTCCTCATACTTGGATTGTTTTCTCTCATAAGCCTTTGGTACACTGAGCTTCTTGATCAATGCAGACAGAATTACAGTGTCTTGTCTGAGGATATAGAGTAGGGATGGTGGGGAGGGACTGATCTCCAGTGGAAATCTTATCTGCTTCTTTAGGTCAACCTTCAGCTGCAAGTCAAGAGCTGCCACACATTTCCTGATGTCAGTGGCATAGCATGGTGTTTACATTTAGACCATTTATAGACAATCTCATCCTTAGAGACTTACAGAAGTGCTTTTTGTCTCTGTCAAAAATACTCCAGTGCTAGTTCACTAGGTCAGGTACAAAGAAAATAATTGACCTAAAACCCTGTCATGGGAGGTTAGTACAATATAAATAGAAAACACACAAGACAAGGGATTTTTAAAAAAAATAGATTAACTAAATGCTAATTCAAGTACTTGTTGAAGATTTAGGTTTTTACTCTTCAGCCAAGGGGAGTTCATTCCACCACCTTGGTGCTATGACAGAGAAGAGTCTTGATGCATGTTTTCCTTGTTCCTTGAGAGTGTCAAGTTGAGCCATGTTTTAAGGGAGAAACCTGAATGACTTGTGATGTTAGCAATATGAAGCCAGAAATATAGTTGGTTAGACCTGAGAATCATCCAGGGAGATCACACGATCTTGACATGTGAGTGCATCTCCAGGGATGTACAGCAGTTTGTTGAGATTTATTTTCAGCTGATTAACTATTATCCATGACAACATGTCTGCCAGACATACTGAGATCCATGCAGAAACATTAGTGTCTGAGGGAGGAAAAGACAGGACAAGTTGAAAACCCATGTGATGCTGATATGACCACACTGAGTTCAAGTATTGTGGGAAATCAGAAAAGGACCAAACATTGATCCTTGTGTATTTGAAGTGAAGTTCATAGGTTTGTAAGTGTGGCTTAAGTGTCCAAATACTTTTTAGTGCCACTGTACATGCAACTAATTAAAAGGTCACATTTTGTTAAGTTTTTTGATACCATCATTGTTTTATGAGTTAAGCTTATGGTCAACAACAGACTTGTTGTCTTGATAACAAATGCAACAGCGGCTTCAAAGAAAGTATTTAGAGGAATGGGACCTTGAATGACTGATTCCTGGAAAGTTTTTTAAGGTCCTGTCCTCAAGATATTTATTTTGTATTGTTACCATTCACAATAAATTAAATCTTAAATCCTGAATCTTTACTAGAAAGTTAGAACTTTAAGGAAAGGTAGACTGATAGTCAGTGATAATTCCATAAAAATATAAAGTCTGGAAATTACATGATCACAGTACTGTCTGTACACCACATACAGTGGTGCTTGAAAGTTTGTGAACCCTTTAGAATTTTATATATTTCTGCATAAATATGACCTAAAACATCAGATTTTCACACAAGTCCTAAAAGTAGATAAAGAGAACCCAGTTAAACAAATGAGACAAAAATATTATATTTGGTCATTTATTTATTGAGGAAAATGATCCAATATTACATATCTGTGAGTAGCAAAAGTATGTGAACTTCTAGGATTAGCAGTTAAATTGAAGGTGAAATTAGAGTCAGGTGTTTTCAATCAATGGGATGACAATCAGGTGTGAGTGAGCACCGTGTTTTATTTAAAGAACAGGGATCTATCAAAGTCTGATCTTCACAGCAAATGTTTGTGGAAGTGTATCATGGCATGAACAAAGGAGATTTCTGAGGACCTCAGAAAAAGCATTGTTAATGCTCATCAGGCTGGAAAAGGTTACAAAACCATCTCTAAAGAGTTTGGACTTCACCAATCCACAGTCAGACAGATTGTGTACAAATGGAGGAAATTCAAGACCATTGTTACCCTCCCCAGGAGTGGTCCACCAACAAAGATCACTCCAAGAACAAGGCATGTAATAGTTGGTGAGGTCACAAAGGACCCCAGGGTAACTTCTAAGCAACTGAAGGCCTCTCTCACATTGCCTAATTTTAATGTTTATCATCAGGAGAACACTGAACAACAATGGTGTGCATGGCAGGGTTGCAAGGAGAAAGCCACTACTTTCCAAAAAGAACATTGCTGTTTGTCTGCAGTTTGCTAAAGATCACATGGACAAGCCAGAAGGCTATTGGAAAAATGTTTTGTGGATGGGTGAGACCAAAATAGAACTTTTTGGTTTAAATGAGAAGCGTTATGTTTGGAGAAAGGAAAACACTGCATTCCAGCATAAGAACCTTATCCTATTTATGAAACATGGTGGTGGTAGTATCATGGTTTGGGCCTGTTTTCCTGCATCTGGGCCAGGACAGCTTGCCATCATTAATGGAACAATGAATTCTGAGTTATACCAGCAAATTCTAAAGGAAAATGTCAGGACATCTGTCCATGAACTGAATCTCAAGAGAAGGCGGGTCATGCAGCAAGACAGCGACCCTAAGCACACAAGTCGTTTTACCAAAGAATGGTTAAAGAAGAATAAAGTTTTGGAATGACCAAGTCAAAGTCCTGACCTTAATCCAATCGAAATGTTGTAGAAGGACCTGAAGCAAGCAGTTCATGTGAGGAAACCCACCAACATCCCAGAGTTGAAGCTGTTCTGTACAAAGGAATGGGCTAAAATTCCTCCAAGCCGGTGTGCAGGACTGAACAACAGTTACCGGAAACATTTAGTTGCAGTTATTGCTGCACAAGGGGGTCACACCAGATACTGAAAGCAAAGGTTCATATACTTATGCCACTCACTGATATGTAATATTGGATTATTTTCCTCAATAAATAAATGACCAAGTATAATATTTTTGTTTCATTTGTTTAACTGGGTTCTTTTTATCTACTTTTAGGACTTGTGAAAATCTGATTATGTTTTAGGTCATATTTATGCAGAAATATAGAAAATTCTAAAGGGTTCACAAACTTTCAAGCACCACTGTGTGTGTGTGTGTGTGTGTGTGTGTGTGTGTACAAGGGTAAATCAAAAAGTTCTAAGACAGATGTTATAATTTCAAAAGGTGTGAAAGACATCCCCCAGAATTCTACAAAGAAGGAATTCTCTGATGGAAACGCTGCTTGCAGAAGTGTTTAGACTTAAATCGAGGATATGTGGAGAAATAGCTTTATTTTCATCAATAAAGATTTTTTTCAATTTGTCTTAGAACTTTTTGACTTGCCTGTGTGTGTGTATATATACTGTGTGTGTGCATATATATATTGTAGCGGTTCAGTGATCGTGGGTGGAGCACAGAGGACGGCAGGACAGAGATCAGGTTTGACAGGTCGTTTTATTTTCACGCTTTTCAGCCTAAGAATTATGTGTACTTTGCAGACACACACACACACACACACATTCAGCGTGAGGTTCAGCCAGCGCTCCTCTGCTCTCGCTTTCCCTCCTTAAGTAGGGCGCGGTCACTGGGAAGACACAAACACAGGTTAATTGCTCTCAGGTGTAGTGAAACTGCCACTCACCTTCCCTGACTCCGCCCTCCTGTCACAGACCGGCGCTAGACCACGCCCCCGCTGCCACATACCCCCACCGCCCGACTCAGGCCGGGCGGCCGTCCGGCCTGCAGCCGACTCCCCCCCCCCCCCCCCTTGGAGGGAGAGAAAGTCCGCCACGACCATCTGCGCCCCTGGCCTGTGGACCACCTTGAAATTAAAGGGTTGGAGTGCCAGATACCAACGGGTGATCCGCGCGTTGGCATCTTTCATGCGGTGGAGCCACTGGAGGGGCGCGTGGTCCGAACAGAGGGTGAAAGGGCGCCCCAGCAGGTAGTACCGGAGGGCGAGGACCGCCCACTTGATGGCCAGACACTCTTTCTCTATGGTGCTGTAGCGCCCCTCACGCACCGACAGCTTCCTGCTTATATACAGGATGGGGCGGTCCTCCCCCTCCACCTCCTGGGACAAAACCGCCCTCTGTCCGACGCATCGGTCTGCAACATAAAGGGGAGAGAAAAGTCAGGGGAGTGTAGAAGTGGCCCCCCACACAGTGCAGCCTTTACCTCTGAAAAAGCCCGCTGGCATTGCTCCGTCCACTGGACCGGATCTGGTGCCCCCTTTTTAGTGAGATCAGTCAGCGGGCTGGTGACGTCCGAATAATTAGGTATAAACCTACGATAATAGCCAGCCAGCCCCAGGAACTGTCTCACCCCCTTTTTGGTCTTGGGCCTCGGGCAGGCCGCAATCGCTGCGGTCTTGTTAATTTGGGGACGCACCTGCCCGTTGCCCAAGTGGAAGCCCAGATACCATACTTCCACCCGCCCAATCGCACACTTCTTCGGGTTGGCTGTGAGACCCACCCGCCTCAGCGACCTAAGGACGGCCCTTAGATGTTCCAAGTGCCTCGGCCAGTCATTACTATATATAATGATGTCATCCAGATAGGCGGCCACATAGGTGGCGTGGGGGCGGAGGACCCGATCCATCAGCCGCTGAAACATAGCGGGCGCCCCAAACAGCCCAAACGGAAGTGTGACGAATTGGTGTAACCCAAACGGTGTGGAAAAGGCCGTTTTTTCTCGGGATAGTGGAGTCAAGGGGATCTGCCAATATCCCTTCGTCAAATCCAGTGTCGAATAAAAGCGAGCCGTGCCTAACCGATCGAGCAGCTCGTCAATACGAGGCATTGGGTACGCGTCAAATTTAGACACCGCGTTGACTTTCCTATAGTCCACACAGAACCGGACCGACCCGTCGGCCTTGGGTACCAAGACCACCGGGCTGCTCCAGTCACTGTGGGACTCCTCGACGATGCCCATTTCGAGCATGGTCTGAAGTTCTTCCCGAACCACCTTTTTTTTGTGTTCGGGTAGCCTGTAAGGGCGGCTACGCACTACCACCCCCGGGGGCGTCTCGATGTGGTGCTCAATGAGGTTAGTGCGACCGGACAGGGGCGAGAACACATCCGAAAACTCGGTCTGCAACTGGGCGACCTCCGTGAGTTGGGTCGGGGAGAGGTGGTCTCCACAGGGGACCAGAGGGGTATGTGATGCCAATCTCCCTTTTTGAACCTCCGGCCCCAGCTCCGCCTTCTCCGGAACCACCGACACCAACGCCACGGGGACCTCCTCATTCCAGACTTTAAGCAGATTGAGGTGGTAAATCTGTAGCGCCCCACCCCTGTCCGTTCGCCTCACCTCATAGTCGACGTCCCCGATTCGCCGTGTGACCTCAAAGGGTCCTTGCCACTTGGCGATCAATTTGGAGCTCGACGTGGGCAGCAGTACGAGTACTTTATCTCCCGGAGTGAACTCTCTAAGGCGCGTACCCTTGTTGTACAGGCGGGCTTGCCGTTCCTGGGCCTGCCGCAAATTCTCCTGAGTTAGGTGGGTGAGCGTGTGGAGTTTTGCGCGCAGGTCCATAACGTACTGAATTTCGTTCTTGCTTTGTGAAGGTCCCTCCTCCCAATTTTCCCACAGCACATCTAGGATGCCGCGCGGCTTACGCCCATATAATAATTCGAATGGGGAGAACCCCGTGGAGGCTTGGGGAACCTCTCGCACTGAGAACAGCAAGGGCTCGAGCCACTTATCCCAATTAAGTGCGTCCTCACTTACGAATTTTTTAATAATATTTTTGAGGGTGCGGTTGAACCGTTCTACTAAACCGTCCATTTGTGGGTGATATACGCTGGTGCGGATCGGCTTAATCGCCAATAACCCATACAGTTCGCGCAGTGTCCGTGACATAAACGTAGTGCCTTGATCAGTCAGAATCTCTTTCGGGATTCCAACTCGGGAGATGACGCAGAAGAGCGCCTCTGCAATACTGCGTGCTGAGATATTGCGCAGAGGCACTGCTTCTGGGTATCGCGTTGCATAGTCCACCAGAACTAATATAAAGCGGTACCCTCATGCTGACCGATCTAATGGCCCAACGAGATCCATCCCAATTCTTTCAAACGGGGTCTCGATTAATGGAAGAGGGCGCAAAGGCGCTTTTGGAATGGCCGCTGGATTTACTAACTGGCATTTGCGGCATGCCGTGCACCACCTACGAACATCGCCGCGAATCCCCGGCCAATAGAATCGGGCCATTATTCGGGCTAGTGTTTTATCCTGCCCTAAGTGTCCAGCCATGGGATTAAAGTGAGCCTCCTGGAATACCAATTCCCAGTGGCTCTTTGGAATTAAAAGCTGCACGACACGCTCTTTCATTTGAGTGTCCTGCGTCACTCGGTATAACCTATCCTTCATAATTGCAAAGTAGGGGAAGGACGGGGTGGCGTTCGGCTGGAGCGTTTGACCATCGATTACTCTCACTTGGTCAAAAGCATGTCGCAGAGTCTCGTCTCGCGATTGTTCTAATGGGAAATCCGCGAGGGATTCCCCAATAGAGAGAGGAGGAACCGGCGGCCCCTCACTCTGACGCGGAGATGACGTAGACGGCTCTGCGACAGCTGCTCCCGCCAAAGCGGCCCCGGGACCTCCCCCTGTTAAATGGCAGGACCCACTCTTTATTAGGTGTGTCATTAAACCCCGAAATCCCGGCCAATCAGTCCCCAAAATTAGAGAGTGGGTAAGGCGGGGATTAACCGCCGCCTTCACTATAAATTTTTCCCCTCTGAAAATAATGTGGACCGACACCAAAGGGTAGCTGTGAACATCCCCATGCACACACAACACCTTCACCCCTTGTGCTCCCCCCAGTGCCTCGTTTTGAACCAGGCTTTGGCGAATTGAGGTCTGATTACAACCCGAATCCACCAACGCCTGATATGTAGCCCCTTGGATACTCACCGGTATGCGATACACTCCGGCCTGATCGAGGGCGGCCTCTGGCGCGTTGGGGATCCGAACCACCGCGCCCACTTCCATTGCCGTGTACTGCTGTTGAAGGTGGCCCGGCTCCCCGCAGCGCCAGCAAACCGGCCCGGGCTTTCCGTCTGCACCAGTGATCTGGGGCTCACTCACCTGAGGTGGGGGAGAGACAGACATAGAAGGAAGAAACGGGAGGGCCCCGCGGGTGCGGCGGGCCGGCAGGGGTGGTGCCGGCCCCCGCCTCCGTGGAGGGGGAATGGGGCAAGGACGGGACACAGGAGGAGGGGGAGAGAGAGAAGAGGAGAGAAGAGATGCCGCCATCTGCTGTCCTGCCGCCGGGACAGCCGCCAAATGGTCCTCCACCAGCTCGACTGCTTGATCCAGCGACGCCGGGCGGTGGCACCGGACCCACTCTGCGGTTCCTGCTGGCAAGCGCGCGACGAACTGTTCCAGCACCACCTGGTCGAGGATTCCTTCGGCGTCGCGGTTGTTGGCCCTCAGCCACCGCCAGCAGGCGTCCTGGAGCTGCTGGCCAAACGCGAACGGCCGGCCGACTTCCTCCAAGCGCAGCGCGCGGAAGCGCTGGCGCTGCTGGTCTGGAGTGCGCCCCACGCGCTGGAGGACGGCCCGGCGGAGGTCCACGTAGGCCAGCCGGCGGTCGGCGGGGAGCTGTAGCGCGGCCAGCTGTGCTTCTCCCGTGAGCAGGGGGAGGAGGCGCACCGCGCGCTGCTCCATCGGCCACCCCGAGGCTTCGGCGATTTGCTCAAAGAGCGTGATGAACGCCTCGGGGTCGTCCTGCGGGCCCATCTTGGTGACGGTGAGGGGAGACGGGCCCGCGGTAGGAGCGCTGGTGGGCCCCGCCGACGCGAGGAGGTGCCGGAACGCCTGGCGATCTTCTTGTTGGGCCAACACCAGGGCCTCGAACCGCTCTTCTTGCTCCTTTCGGAGGGTGAGTAGCGCCTGGTGCTGGCTTTGCTGGGCCGTGGCGAGGGCGTGGATCAGCTCCGCGAACGGGGAGGACTCCATGGGGCTGGGGGGGCTGCTGTGCTCCAGATCCCGGGTTCAGCACCACTGTAGCGGTTCAGTGATCGTGGGTGGAGCACAGAGGACGGCAGGACAGAGATCAGGTTTGACAGGTCGTTTTATTTTCACGCTTTTCAGCCTAAGAATTATGTGTACTTTGCAGACACACACACACACACACATTCAGCGTGAGGTTCAGCCAGCGCTCCTCTGCTCTCGCTCTCCCTCCTTAAGTAGGGCGCGGTCACTGGGAAGACACAAACACAGGTTAATTGCTCTCAGGTGTAGTGAAACTGCCACTCACCTTCCCTGACTCCGCCCTCCTGTCACAGACCGGCGCTAGACCATGCCCCCGCTGCCACATATATGTGTGTATATATATATATATATATATATATATATATATATATATATATATATACAGTGTGTGTGTATGTATATATATATAAATATACACAACCCCAATTCCAAAAAAATTGGGACAAAGTACAAATTGTAAATAAAAACGGAATGCAATGATGTGAAAATTCCATATTTTATTCAGAATAGAACATAGATGACATATCAAATGTTTAAACTGAGAAAATGTATCATTTAAAGAGAAAAATTAGGTGATTTTAAATTTCATGACAACAACACATCTCAAAAAAAGTTGGGACAAGGTCATGTTTACCACTGTGAGACATCCCCTTTTCTCTTTACAACAGTCTGGGAACTGAGGAGACAAGTTGCTCAAGTTTAGGGATAGGAATGTTAACCCATTCTCGTCTAATGTAGGATTCTAGTTGCTCAACTGTCTTAGGTCTTTTTTGTCATATCTTACGTTTTATGATGCGCCAAATGTTTTCTATGGGTGAAAGATCTGGACTGCAGGCTGGCCAGTTCCGTACCCGGACCCTTCTTCTACGCAGCCATGATGCTGTAATTGATGCAGTATGTGGTTTGGCATTGTCATGTTGGAAAATGCAAGGTCTTCCCTGAAAGAGACGTCGTCTGGATGGGAGCATATGTTGCTCTAGAACCTGGATATACCTTTCAGCACTGATGGTGTCTTTCCAGATGTGTAAGCTGCCCATGCCACACGCACTAATGCAACCCCATACCATCAGAGATGCAGACTTCTGAACTGAGTGCTGATAACAACTTGGGTCGTCCTTCTCCTCTTTGGTCCGAATGACACGGCGTCCTTGATTTCCATAAAGAACTTCAAATTTTGATTTGTCTGACCACAGAACAGTTTTCCACTTTGCCACAATCCATTTTAAATGAGCCTTGGCCCAGAGAAGACATCTGCGCGTCTGGATCATGTTTAGATACGGCTTCTTCTTTGAACTATAGAGTTTTAGCTGGCAACGGCGGATGGCACGGTGAATTGTGTTCACAGATAACGTTCTCTGGAAATATTCCTGAGCCCATTTTGTGATTTCCAATACAGAAGCATGCCTGTATGTGATGCAGTGCCGTGTAAGGGCCCGAAGATCACAGGCACCCAGTATGGTTTTCCGGCCTTGACCCTTACGCACAGAGATTCTTCCAGATTCTCTGAATCTTTTGATGATATTATGCACTGTAGATGATGATATGTTCAAACTCTTTGCAATTTTATACTGTCGAACTCCTTTCTGATATTGCCCCACTATTTGTCGGCGCAGAATTAGGGGGATTGGTGATCCTCTTCCCATCTTTACTTCTGAGAGCCACTGCCACTCCAAGATGCTCTTTTTATACCCGGTCATGTTAATGACCTATTGCCAGTTGACCTAATGAGTTGCAATTTGGTCCTCCAGCTGTTCCTTTTTTGTACCTTTAACTTTTCCAGCCTCTTATTGCCCCTGTCCCAACTTTTTTGAGATGTGTTGCTGTCATGAAATTTCAAATGAGCCAATATTTGGCATGAAATTTCAAAATGTCTCACTTTCGACATTTGATATGTTGTCTATGTTCTATTGTGAATACAATATCAGTTTTTGAGATTTGTAAATTATTGCATTCCATTTTATTTACAATTTGTACTTTGTCCCAACTTTTTTGGAATCGGGGTTGTAGTTTGCGTTCAAATAACATTATACTCTTAGACACACCACAAACACAGACTGAGTTAGGTAAGACAGATTTTAACTTTGCAGCTCCTTGGTGCTGGAATCTCCTTCATAAAGCTCTTAAGTTATCTGCTGCTATTCCTCTCAACCATTTTAAAAAGCTATTCAAACACTTTAGATCTGACAGTTGTAAATGCTTTTACTAACTAACCATTCAGTTATTTCTGTGTTGTGCGGTATTTGTCTTGATTTGCTTACTTGTTTTTATTTACAATTTGTACTTTGTCCCAACTTTTTTGGAATCGGGGTTGTTATAACATGAGTGCATTTGAGACAGTAAATTAGAAAGATATGAAGGCAATTTGACAATAATACTTTTATAGATAAAAATATGCCAATGGATCCATCTGCGCAGTGAGAGAGAGCTGAAACCAGTCAACTCATAGAGAGTGCAATGATGAGTGCGTGGTTTGGCATTTGCAATAAAACGTAGTGCACCATGGTAAACTGTATCGAGGACGTGTAGGGTGGTAGAGGCAGCATTCGTGTATAAGATGTCGCCATAGTCCAGTACAGGAAGAAAGGTGGCATTTATCAGTTTCTTTCTAGCTTGAAGAGTAAAACATGCTTTGTTTCTAAAATAAAATCCAAGCTTAATTTTCAGTTTCTGGGCCAGTTTCTCTATGTGAACTTTAAAAGTGATCTTATCATCAATCCACAAACCTAAGTATTTGTATACTGAGACTTTCTCTATACATTGGCCATCTAGGGTGGTTATTATTAGGGGAGTGGAAGCTAATCGTGATTTAGTGAACTGCATGACCTTAGTCTTTTTGGCATTTAAAATCAATCTTAGGTCAGCAAAAGTACTCTGTAATGAGTTAAAGGACTGCTGTAACAATTGGTTCGCTTGAAACAGGGTAGAGGCATCACAATATAAAACTGTATCATCTGCATACAGATGGATCTTAGCATTTCCAACAACAGAGACAATGGTGTTGATGTGTATGGTGAAAAGGACTGGACCCAATATTGAGGCTTGGGGACCCCATTCATGACCTCCATGGGCAGAGAACTGACACCGTCAGCAACAACAGTTTGAGTTCTGTTGGATAGATAGTCCTTAAACCAGCCAACAGCCTTTGAGCTCATGCCAATGTTAAGCAGCCTATTGAGCGGGATAGTGTGATTGACTGTGTCAAAGGCCTTGGACAGGTCAATGAACAAGGCAGCACAGCTCATCTTCCTGTCCAGTGCCTTTATAATGTCATTTAAAACCTGTGATGCTGCAGTGATGGTACTATGCTGGGTCCTGAAACCCAACTTTGCCGGACTAAGGATCTCGTGCTGTAACATAAATTCCTTAACCTGGGTGTTTACTAGGGACTCCAGGATCTTAGCAAGAACAGACAATTTTGAAATTGGACGGTAATTATCTAAATTAGCAGGGTCCCCCCCTTTTAAGCAACACGTAGGCTGATTTCCAAACATCTGGTATGATGTTGGAGGAGAGAGATAAATTGAAAATATGTGTGAGAGGTTCTGCGATTATGTCCGCTGCCAATCTTAATAAGGCAGGGTCAAGACCATCAGGACCTACCGATTTGTTGGTGTCAAGTTGTTTGAGGGCCTTGAGTACTGCAGCTGTGGGGATAGCTTCAAAATTAAACCCATCCTGAAAGACAGAAGTATCAGGAAGGGGGGTAGCAAATAAGGGGGTAAGGTCAGCAGTACAAGACTGTTCAAAGAGTTTCCCTGATTTTATGAAATGTTTGTTGAAAAGATTCACAATACTCTCTTTATTGGAAACCTGTTGGGCATCTACAACTATGTGGTGTGGCAGAGCTGTTTCTCGCAAAGGCTGAGCTAATAACTTTATGGTTCCTGGAATACTGATTCATCTGACCAAAATACACATTTCCACTGTGTGATGGTCCATCCCAGATGTTTCTGAGCTTAGAGAAGTCGATGAAATTTCTGGACACAGTTAACATAAGGCTTCCTTTTTGCACAGTCAAGGTTTAACTGGCATTTGTGGCTGTGACTCAGTATTGTATGCTTGACAAAGGTTTGCCAAAGTAATCCCAAGCCCATGTGGTTATATCAGCTATAGATGAATGATGGTTCTTGATGCAGTGCCGTCTGAGGGATCAGAGATAACATATGTTCAGCTTACATACTTGCCAACCCTCCCAATTTCGGCGGGAGGCTCCCGATTTTAGCCTTCGTCTCCCGCCTCCCAATCTCATCTCATCTCATCATCTCTAGCCACTTTATCCTGTTCTACAGGGTCACAGGCAAGCTGGAGCCTATCCCAGCTGACTACGGGTGAAAGGCGGGGTACACCCTGGACAAGTCGCCAGGTCATCACAGGGCTGACACAGACACAGACAACCATTCACACTCACATTCACACCTACGGTCAATTTAGAGCAGGGGTCGGCAACCTTTAACACTCAAAGAGCCATTTGGACCCAGTTTCCACGGAAAAGAAAACACTGAGAGCTGCAAATAACACTGTATATATTAGTTTTTGTTGTTATTATTTTACATTTACACTTTGTATAAACAAGTATAGTGTGTTGCTTATGAAATCCATGAAGTGCTACAGAGAAAATGGAATTTTATTCATGTAATGAAGACATTTTGGACTCTTAAAAAAATAATAAAAAAAACCCCACCAAGTTAAGGGTCTCTTTCAAATGAATTAAAAAGTTGAACTTAAATTATACATGTAGCAAACAAAAAATGCCGTGAGCCGTCATCCTCATATCGCCTTTGGGCTTTTGGGGCATGGAGCCTTGACCTGAATTTAAAAAATAAATTGGAAAAAAAAAGAGCACTTTCACTGAACAATGAAAATTAAATATTTGCAAAATATCTGCATAAATATTTATTTTACCTGGTTAATGGGACTTCTGCTCCTGAACCTCTGTGCACAGTGTCTGCAAATCAGGGCTGTAGGAAGTCACTTTCATCTTTCCGCAGGACTGTAAGCGGTCATCTGGGAGGCGCGAGCGGTGTTTGATTTTAACAAAGTTCATGGTGGAGAATAGCTGCTCACATACGTATGTGGATCCGAAGATCGACAGGACTCCAAATGCATATTTCTTCATGTTTATGTAGGTGTCGGGGATTACATTTCTCCATACTCAGCAGGGCTCGAAATTCGCGGTGGTCCGGTCGCCCGAGGAGACTTAACGAGGAGACTTAATTTGCCATTTGGCGGGTAATTCCTGTCACTAGGCAGCCCGGCTGGCTAGTTGAAAATAAAAAATGAAGCGAAGATTCAGACTAGGGCTGTGCGATATATTGAATATACTCGATATATCTCCGAAAATTCTGTGTGAGATAAATAAAATTATTATATCATAACTATCGAGTATTTTATGGTCATCTACCGACTTGTGTTTGTTGCGTTTGTTTAAAACCTTACTGGTGTTTTTCTCCCTGTCCCTCAGGCAGTAACGTGAGAGGCTGCCTAAGGGTTTAAAAAATAAAAATAAATAAATAATAATAATAATAATAACGTCACGCACTCGCCAACCAATCCCGGGCAACATTTCGGTGTTGAAAGGAACGCGTTGCCAGATTGGGCGGTTTCAAGTGCATTTTGGTGGGTTTTGAACATATTTTGGGATGGAAAACGTCAGCAGTATCTGGCAACACAGCGCTGACTCAGTTCATGCAATCGCTGGTGCTGGATAGGCTACTGTGTAAGATCTGTCAATTTCAGCGACAAATTAAAAATGGAAGCAGACGAATTGGTTCCTAAAAGAACTAGTAAGGGGTCAGTCATCTGGCATTTTTTTTGGATATCGCGAGGAGGACGTGGAACAGCAAATGCCAGTTTGTAAAGTGTGCAAAAAAAAACAGTATCAAAATACTCGGGTCTTGAAATAAATGCACATTAGTCATGAACAATGGTAACTACTCTCTTTTGTGTTATTTTTGATAAAAGTAAAATTCATACATGAACAAATTTTGGCGAGTTGCTTTGGAAGGTAACTAGTCCGGCTGGCTGGTGAAAAAATATGAATTTCGAGCCCTGCTTAGCCTACCTGGGGTTGAAAGTCTTGATAGATGCACAGCGTTTTGGCGGGTATATAGGCTACCGGCTTCCGCAAGTGACGCATATATTGAGAGACGAAAAAAAAAAGTTATAATTTAATTTTAATATTTCAAGATCACAATAATGTTCCACTTTAGAACTACAATAAAAAACAAACTAACAAAAATAAAATGCACTTTAATTGGATACTTATAAAATTTACTTCCCCAAGCCGCAGCATAAGGATGAAAGAGCCGCATGCGGCTCCGGAGCCACGGGTTGCCGACCCCTGATTTAAGGCCAATTTATGCTGACAATGCAGTCCTCGCAGATGGCGTCGCAGATGGCGTCTGCATAGCCCCCCTTCGCAGACGCTCAGCGCGCACCTCCCAAAAATTGTGACCACCGCAGAAGCCTCGCAGACAGCGTCGCAGACAAGAGGGCTCTGATTGGTCCACTCTACATCCGCTGTACATGCACTTCCGCTTCCCTGCTTTCCCAGTTTGGTTTGTTTTCACTACCGCCATTTTTAAAAACACGAGCGAAGATGGAGCAGCACGAAGAGCGGTTGATTGAGGAAGTGAGGAAGTACGTACATCTATACGACTCCAGTTCTAGTCATTATAAGTAACCGGAGGATAAACACTCCACTAACCACACCCACCAACTACTCCTAGCGATTTCGCGACTTCGCGCCCCCTTGCGTTGTGGCGGTGAATAACATCGCGCACGCCTATTACTCCCCACTCAACGATAAATTACAACTGTCTGCGAAAAGCTATCTGCGAAAGCCTTGTCGCAAGAGCATGCAGAGGCCCTTAGAGTCACCAGTTAACATAACCTGCATGTCTTTGGACTGTGGGGGAAACCGGAGCACCCAGAGGAAACCCACGCGGACACGGGGAGAACATGCAAACTCTGCACAGAAAGGCCCTCGCCGGCCCCAGGGCTCGAACCCGGACCTTCTTGCTGTGAGGCGACAGTGCTAACCATAGACATAAACATAGACGCTGCATTCTGCATAGAATCATACGTCATCCTCACCGCCATATTGGATGTGGCAAAGTGGAGATTTTTCAACCGTCTCTGGTATAGCGTCTAGACAGTAGCCGAGAATAAAGATGCCTCATTCATGTGCTGCGTTTAACTGTACCAACAGGTTTACCGTCCAAATGAGATCACATGGGATTACCTTTCACAGGTGAGACTGGAAAAATACTTTTCATTGTATTTGGTCATTATAACGTAATTTTACGAACAGATTTTTCTGACTTTGTGGCTAATATGAAGTCTTGCACATAATAGCCGCTCGGTGAAACCTGTCTCCAAACAACGAAGTATTTCCTTCATAACTACGCTGATTGTTGTTAGTTGCTTAGCTAACTTTTCACATACTATGTAGGTTTCCCAAAAATAAAGACATGAAAAAGCAGTGGGAGACAGCTGTGCGATGGGAAGGGTTTTCTGCTACTCCGTCATCCATGCTCTGCAGTGAACACTTCAGAACGGAGGATTTTGACAGAACAGATCAGACAGTCAGGATCAGAGAGGGAGCTGTTCCTTCAGTCTTCAGTTTCCCAGCTCATCTCCACCGGGTAGGTGTATAGTTATAAGCAGTGAGAATAAGATAATACAGTGCCACACTATGATGAACGTTTTTGAACGTATGATGAATGTTTTTAACCTTTCTGAATGTGAAGGAATCAGTGATGTATTTTGTTTTGGTATGACGTTAGAACCTGGCCGAACTCAGTTTGGCGGTCATTCAGCTCACTTTATTCAACGAGAGTAGGTCTGTGTGGTGACTCAATAAATAAAACAGTAAATTTTTATTTTCATTCACTATTTCCAGTTTTTCCACTATTTCCATCATTTATCATATTCAGTCTTGTAGGTTGGTTATTTTGGCCTTAGGTTTTGGTAGCTTGCTATGGTATGCTGACTGATTAGCTTACCTGAGCTATCTTTGATGCCTGTTTGTTTCCCAAATATATACGTGTGTGTCTTAATGGGTGAATAAAAGTCATCGAGTTAAATATTATTGTAGAAAGGGGCTTTATGAAGTTCAGTCCATTTACTTGCATTGGTTTACGGGGAAGATTTGCCACATCCAATATGGCGGACACTCTGACGTATCCCAGCAACGGGGCCACCAGCTCAATGCGGCATCTATGTTTATATGTCTATGGTGCTAACCACTACACCACCGTGCTGCCCCGCCTCCCAATCCATTTGTTTAAAAACTGGATAATCTCCCGGTTTGGGGAAATCCCTACTGCCAAGTTAAAAATACTCCCGATTATGTCCAATCAGAATCGTATGAGAAACACTGCTGATGTCAACTGATTTTTAACCAATCAACGACCAGAATGACAGTCACTTCCGTAATGTAGGATTCACCCAGGCTGTCCGACATTTTTTACAAGCAGTCATTCATCATGGCCACTAAACCCAATACCAAACAGCAAAAATATGAATGCAAATACCAGGTTGTATGGGAGAATGAATTTCCATGGATAAGCAAATGTTCGACCAGCCAGTTACACATTTTAATGTAAAGATACCTTAAAGCAAAATATAATGGACATTTGAGTGTGAAATTAAACTAGTCTTCCATACCATTTCAGAAGAAAAACTGTACAACTTCTAAAGTGTTTTTAAAGTGAAATTTTTATGACAGAGAATTTGTTTGGTGAGTGTATTTGAATAGTGTGATAGTGTCTTAGTGTTATTTTGAATTTATGTTTGAAAGTGGCGGCACGGTGGTGTAGTGGTTAGCGCTGTCGCCTCACAGCAAGAAGGTCCTGGGTTCGAGCCCCGGGGCCGGCGAGGGCCTTTCTGTGTGGAGTTTGCATGTTCTCCCCGTGTCCGCGTGGGTTTCCTCCGGGTGCTCCGGTTTCCCCCACAGTCCAAAGACATGCAGGTTAGGTTAACTGGCGACTCTAAATTGACCGTAGGTGTGAATGTGAGTGTGAATGGTTGTCTGTGTCTATGTGTCAGCCCTGTGATGACCTGGCGACTTGTCCAGGGTGTACCCCGCCTTTCGCCCGTAGTCAGCTGGGATAGACTCCAGCTTGCCTGCGACCCTGTAGAAGGATAAAGCGGCTTGAGATAATGAGATGAGATGTTTGAAAGTTTACAAGTGAATTATCTGGAAAGTGATTGATTTTGATAGAGTTTTGAGGTTTTAAGTGAAAGATTACTAGTGAGTGTATTTTGGTAGTACTAAAATTTTACATTAAAGTGAATTTCTTTGTGGAGTATATTTTGATAATATGGTAGTATTTATAGTGCCATTTAACTTTCAGTCAAAGTTTGCAAATGAGCAAATTCCTTTGATGCATTCCGAAAGGATTTTGATAGTATTTCTAGTGCTTTTTAAAAATTCTGTTGGAAAGTGTTTAGTGAGAGAGATGCATTTTAGTAGTACTAAGACAGTGCAGTATTTATTTAATTGAGTTGTTACTATTTTGGTTAAATCTTATTAAAATTTTGTTTAATTTATATATGATATTATAATTCTCTGTATTTTTACATGAGCTTACAGAAGGAAAACACATTTGATACAATCCAATAATACTTTCATACACTGTGACTATTTTAAGAAATTATAAACATCATCTACTCATCATAAACTAAAGCATCACTTGTGTTATTTTCTGTGGGTCTCTGTATGTATACAATATTCAGGCATGAGATTTTTCAGCTCAAAATCTGATTTAAGACTTCCCTTTCATTGTCTCATCTCATCTCATTATCTCTAGCCGCTTTATCCTTCTACAGGGTCGCAGGCAAGCTGGAGCCTATCCCAGCTGACTACGGGCGAAAGGCGGGGTACACCCTGGACAAGTCGCCAGGTCATCACAGGGCTGACACATAGACACAGACAACCATTCACACTCACATTCACACCTACGGTCAATTTAGAGTCACCGGTTAACCTAACCTGCATGTCTTTGGACTGTGGGGGAAACCGGAGCACCCGGAGGAAACCCACGCGGACACGGGGAGAACATGCAAACTCCACACAGAAAGGCCCTCGCCGGCCCCGGGGCTTGAACCCAGGACCTTCTTGCTGTGAGGCGACAGCGCTAACCACTACACCACCGTGCCGCCCCCTTTCATTGTTATTATATTAAAATTCAAGACAAGGGTATTATTTCAGATTTTTCACTTTGAGCTCTCTCATGCCTGATACATGAATCCCATAACCTATAGTAATTGATAGAACAATATCAACAATTCAAAAACTCTTTAATTGTATAAATTTCAAATGGTTTTCAATTAATTGGGATCCACTGTTTTTATCGTTTCAACCGCGCATCATACCCTCGTCCAATTGAAAATGTTGTTCACGCACTTTTCTATGCCATGAGAATTTTGAAAAGTTGGCAAGTATGAGCTTAGGGTTGTGCCCTTGCTCCTCAAATACCAGGCCTTTCCTGGATACTGATTTTGTATGAAATCATGATTACAATCACCTGTTGACATCGCCTGTTTCAAATCACATCATTATTTAATTGTTTTACCTCATTACTAGCTGTAAATTGCCCTTGTCCCAACTTTTTTTGGAATGTGTTACAGGCCTGAAACACAGGAAGGTATGCATATATCAAATGAAATGAAGTTGACCAGACAGCACATGAAATATCCTGGGGTTCATTCTGTCTGCAATGAAATACAAGTCAGAGTAAATTTAAAAATCACTACTTTGTTTAATATTTGTATTTTCTGTACTGTCCCAAATTTTCTGATTTGGGAATATATATATATATATATATATATATATATATATATATATATATATATATATATATATATATATAATCTTGTTGATTTTTTTCATTAAAAAGAAGTATTAAAATTATTTCCTGCAAATGTTAATGCACAGGTACATTTTGATTTTAAATAAAATATATTTTAAACCAAAGTGTGTGTGTATTGATTTAAAATATATTTTATTTTAAATCAAAATGTACCTGTGCATTAACGTTTGCAGGAAATAATTTTAATAGTTTGCTGCAAAGGCTGTTTACTTCTTTTCAATTCAAAAATCAACTAGATAAGTTATTCAACCACGGGTGCACAAATTTTTGTTTATAGCAGTAAGGGGCCATGAGTAAGAATACACACATAGTGTTTTAAAGCATATAATAAATAAATAAACAAACAAACATATAAATAAATAAACCTTGAACTTGACATTGAACTTGTTAGCAATTTAGCTGGACCTCTCCACAAGCATTTCAGTATAGGGTCTTTACATACACTCTAAAAAATAATGGGGCCAGTACCGGTTCTTCAGGGCGATGCCATAGAAGAACCTTTTTCAGGGCTTCAAAGAACCGTTCATGCAACAGTTCTTTAAAGAACCATTTAAACCATTTGTTTGAGCAGTGAAGACAGATTTGTGTAAACATAGCCTATGTGCATTGACCAGCAAATGGTAAGAGAATGCCAGGATCTGAAGAACCATTTCCAATGTGAAGAACCTTTCGTATAATGTAATGGTTCATCACAAAGTTTTGACTCTCCATGGAACCATCCAGAGATTTGAAGAACCACTGAAGCACCTTTATTTTTTAGAGTGTAGTGTGTAAATCATGTAGATGTATTTCTAATTGTTCTGTATTTATCCATTAGATCACCGAGGCCATGGGAAAACTAAAAGCATTGCTGCTGCTCTTTATTTTAGCATCAAGTTTTCTTGTGAGCAGTACACAAAAAACAGGTAAGCACCCTACACATGTATTTATGTAACTTGGGTTAAACATTGGTGGGAGAGGGTATGGGAGATGGAAAGGGGTGTCAAAAAATTATACAATAAGTAATTTTTTAACTATAGGTATCATTTTGTCTTACTTATATGAGTAACTACTGTTTTAAACAAAACTATATTAATTATTTAGTAATTTACAATTTCAAATCGCTTAGGCAGCCACCATTTTATTATGTGGAAATTTATCATAAACTCGTATTACATCTTTGGCAGCTTCAGAATTATACTATGTATTCATGTGTGCATATGTACAAGATTAGAATTTCTGTAATTGTTCCTGTCAGTTCAAACCAGTCTGGCCATTCTCCACTGTGCACTCTCATCAACAAGATATTTCTGCCTACAGGACTCCTGCTGCATATGAAATGTTACATGAGTAAAAATAAAAACAATTCATTAATAACTTCTTATTAACTGAGCACGAGGTCTTTAAAGGAAAATATCAGACCAAGGTCTTGACAGTACGGCCTGAGCTATAGGTGAGGTCCGTACAAAAAGATTGAGGTCTGATAGTTTCCTGAAAAGACTGAGCAAGCGAAGTTAATAAGGAGTTTATTATATGGCTTTTTTATTTCTAAGATTAAAATAGATTGTCATTATGATGAGGTGTGACGCTACTTTTAGCCAAATCATATTTGTAACATAGTTGAGTCACGCATGCAAAATAAATCGCTAGTGGTTTCAAAACTGAATTTCTTTTAGCGGTTAGCAGTTTCTGAATGCTCTTCATTGCTCATTTTTTGAATAACTCAGTGACTCTTGTTTGTTGTTTGTGTTTCGGCTGTTTTTAATTCTGTTTTGATTTCCATTTCATCTTTTTTGTCGTTTTGTTTTTTTCAACATTGAAAGCCGCCGCCTTGGAACAAAAGTCTGTAATCGCCCACGGGCATTACAGGAAAATACTATCTGCCAAGGAGCCAATCAGAGTGTACAATTTTACCGGAAGTAGCTCGTGCCATATAATAAAATGCATTATCCACTTACTGTAATGCTAAATGTATACTTGCAACTTTGCTGCAGCAAATTTCTGCTTTTATTGCAACCAAAGGTGAATTTTATGCAGGTGAATGGAGATACTAAAATTTGTTTCATTAATTTGGGAAAGGATTCCCTTTAGTCAAAACCATATTCAAGCAAACAGCTCAGACATGGGAACTGATTGCATGTGACTACAAAATACGCAAGTGGACACATATGCCGCTTTTCCACTACAAACGCGGCTGAGCCGTGCCGTGCCGAGTCGAGCTGAGTCGAGCTGAGTGGGGCTGTTGGAGTTGCATTTCGACTACAACCGCGCTGAACCGTGCTGGCTGGAAGTGGGTGGACACATTGGGTGGAGTTAGCGAAAGTGGGTGGACGTCACGTGATGTCGTTAAGCAGCGCAAACAGTGACATCAGTGACAGTGGCGGAACAAGTCAGAGCCGGGCCGGGGGCGGGGCAAATGACCGGGCCCTTTATTAAAGCTTATCATAACATCGTTTTAGGCTACAAAATGTCCGCAACTGCGGTGTTTACCAATTTCAACACTACCGGGTGCAACTATGTTATTTAGTACATCAAGTCCTTCAAACGAACATGTAATTCAGAAACAAAAAACATTAGGATACTGTACATGGCTCATAATAAAACATCAATAGCCTATACTGCGCACATTATTTGAAGGGCATACGAATGAGCGCTCAGAGGTTGCAACGCTGACAGGAAGAGTCAGAAATAAAAGGAGGGCGGTGCAAACCTCACTGAATGCACTGTGTTTACCAATTTCAACACTCCGGGGTGCAACTATGTTATTTTGTATATTAAGTCCTTCAAACGAACATGTAACTCAAACAAAAAAACATTCGGCGACATACTGTACATGGCTCATAATAAAACATCAATAGCCTACTGCGCGCATTATTTGAAGGGCATACGACGAGCCTTGCGCTCCGCGAACTCGTCCACGATGCTCTGTATGTCACTGATTCAGTGAGCTTTTAAGCGGTAGTCTCACGACCCGAATAGTAAACAATAAACATGGAGGACATGGAGTCGTTAGTGTTGCTGGTCTCGGTGCTGTGGCTTGTTGTCACCGACAACGCGGACAGATACTGGCAAAAGCGTATAGATGAGGCGAGGCGCATAAGGCTTCAGAAATTCTCGTAATTCATAATTATTCTTCTTCCGGGTTTGCGGTGTTTACAGATCCCAGCGCGCTCGCGGGGCGTGTGTGGGTATGTGAGGACACTCCTCCTCACCAATCAGTGCACAGGGGAGTGTCTGCTCACGCCCCCAACCTCAGTCAGCACGGTTTGGCTCGCTTCAGCCCTACCCCAAAACGGTGCGAGTTTTAGGGGCTAAGCGGGGCTGAAACGAGCTGAGTCGTGCTGGTTTTTGGTAGTCGAAACGCGAGCCGTGTCGGGCTGAAGTGAGCTGAAGCGAGCTGAAGCGAGCTGAAAAAGGGTAGTGGAAAAGGGCCATTACTGTCCAGAAAATTTGCACACATAACTCTAACTGGACTGTGAGGCACATTCAACTTACATAGCCTGCTATTTAAAAACATCTTCATAATATTCCAATATTAACTATACTATTAGTAATTAAGTACTAATTAAGTATTGTGAGGACTTTAGTTGTGAAAAAGAATTTTTGACCAGATCTTTCTTGTTTTTTGCACTCATGAGTTTATATAACTAAACTGTTTAGCCAAGTAAATTATAACATTAAATAATATGTTCTTCTGTTTTTATTTCCAGGGTGCAAGGCTAGTTTGGCTGACATTGTGTTCCTTGTGGATAGCTCCAGTAACATTGGTGATGAAAACTTCCTGAGGGTGAAGAAGTTCCTGCACACATTCATAGAGGGTCTTGATGTTCAGCCTGATAAAGTCAAAGTAGGATTGGCACAGTTTAGTGATGCACCTCAACAGGAGTTCCTGTTGGGAAAGTATGTAGACAAAGAAGATCTGCTGGAGAAGGTAGACAAACTCACGTACCTAAGGGGAGGCACTAAAACAGGAAAAGCTCTCAGTTTTATCCAAAATAATTACTTCACAGAATCAGGTGGCAGTCGGATCAGTCAGAATGTGCCTCAGGTTGCTGTGGTGATCACAGATGGTGTCTCAGCTAATGAAACAAAGAGTCCAGCCATGGCCTTACGGAAAAAGGGGGTGTTAATCTTCACCATTGGGGTTGGTGCAGCCAACATTATGGCACTGCAGTCCATTGCTAACAAACCACATCAGCATTTTTTAATGTACTTCACTAACTATGAGGAGCTGCTGAAAGCAACCACCAGCACAATAGACCGAGTGTGTATTTTTGTGGAGACCCAGCAGCAAGGTAATGTTGTACTTACTATTTCATATATACTATACCTGGCGAATAATTATCCACTTTAATAATATCATGTTGCAGTCCACCACGACTGAAACCAGTTATTTCACTGTTTTTATTGTTATCTCTTTCAGCTCTAGAGCCAAAGTTTGCAGACGTGTTGGTGTTGGTGGACAGCTCACTTGAACAAGCCCAGTTCAAAAAAGTGTTACAGTTCCTCATTCGCCTTGTCACTCAACTTAAAATGGCAAGCACATCTAATCGGATGGCTTTGGCTCAGTTTCATGAAAATGTTTTAGAGGAATTTCATTTTGATGCTTACAAAACTAGAAATGATTTAATTGCACTCATCCGCAAATTTCGACTTGGAGGCACCGGGCAACGCAAGCTTGGAGCGGCAATGGATTTTGTGCGCACCCACTTCTTCACCAGTTTAACAGGCCGCCGAATTGCTCAGGGCTACAAGCAATACCTGCTGGTAATAAGCAAAGGAGAATCAGATGACAATATACATAGAGCAATTCGTTCATTAAAGGATGAGGACGTGACTCTTGTCAGTATTGACTTCAACAAAGAGCAAGAAACTGATCCACAAAGGCATATGATTGCACCACCAGAAAGAACCATCTATGCGGAAACAAAAACTCCTCTAGAAATAGCACAAAATGCAGTGACTATCATTGAAACTGAGGAAAAGTTTGAAGTAACCGGAGGTCAGTTAGTTTTTTTTTCTGATTAAGAAAATATGACAAAATATTAAAATGAAATGTAAACTATTTAAATGTGATATTTCAATGTAAACATCAATTTTAATACATATGAAATGATATGTATATGTAAAAGTAGAAATGCATATTACCTTTCCTTAATTAAGATTCAAGATTGTTTTATTGTCATTGTGTAAGATACACAACAAAATTCAGCAGCACATAATGTTTTTCTGTCGTGCTTAAAATGTGAAAATTAAGTAAAATTCTAGATATATTTACCCATGTTGAAATTCTTGAACTTTAACACTTAATTTAACCTAGAAAGACCATGTTAAATACCAATCAGCTATGGATCAGTTTGGTGAAGATCTTTCAGTGGAATTTCATTTTGACACTTACAAAACTAAAAATGAAGCAATTGCACTCATCTGCAAATACCGACTCAAAGGCACTGGGTAACGCAAGCTTGAAAAGGCAATGGATTATGTGTGCACTCAAGTCCTCACCAGTGCAGCAGGTAGCTAAATTACTCAGGGCAATAAGCAATACCTGCTGGTAATAAGCAAAGAAGAATTGGATGACAATGTACTTAGAGCAGTTCGTGCACTAATGCACGAGGAAGTGACTCTTGTCAGTGTTGATTTCAACAAAGAAGAATTCAACCTGGCATTTTCACTTACTGAAAATGGAACATCTGGTCTATGTTGCTCTCCTGGACAGAGAGTACATAGCTCACAGGGTGTTCCTTTTGTCTATGCTGCAAAAAATAAAAATGCCTTAAAAATAACACAAGATATGACTACTATCTTTGAAATGAAGCAAACTGTCAAAGTAACTGGAGGTCAATTTGGCTGTATTTTTAAAAATGGCAAAATAATTTAATTACAGTTACAATTACATCTCAATTACAGTTATGTAAGCAGCAATTTTCTATAGAATACACATTACTGTTCCAAAATTAATCAATATTGATCCTATAGTACTTTAGAAAATGTCAAATGTGAAAATGCCAGGTAAATTTTTTACCACTGTTATTAAAATTCTTTAGAAGAAACCCACATACTGTATACAGTAGGAGGTAGCACATTAAAATCCCGAGTGTAGCATTAGACTTATCTAGACTAGGAATTTGAACAGGGAAGCTAATCAAGCAGTATCACCTGAGCAAGAGTACTGTTGTATCGAATATCAGCTCTGAATATACCTGTGTACAGCCAATTCACGGCCATGCTGATATTCAGTACAACAGTATAACTGCAGGAGTAATATTCCTTTTATACAACAGTTCTATAAGCAAGAAATTGATAGCAAGAAACTCACATTTCAGAGACAATATGGGCAAATATTTTGTTTATTTTCACTCTGTCAAAGAAAATAGTTCCCAAACAAGTCACAGTTGTGTACGTTGCACACAGACTGTCTGACAGTGCACAGTAAACAGAGTAATGATTTCAATGTAATAAACTCTTGCTAGAATTGGAAATTTACGTCGAAAAACAGATAAGTGGAGTAATACAAACCGTTAAATGTTCCACTGCTGCTGCAGTGGTGCTTGAAAGTTTGTGAACCCTTTAGAATTTTCTATATTTCTGCATAAATATGATCTAAAACATCATCAGATTTTCACACAAGTCCTAAAAGTAGATAAAGAGAACCCAGTTAAACAAATGAGACAAAAATATTATACTTGGTCGTTTATTTATTGAGGAAAATGATCCAATATTACATATATGTGAGTGGCAAAAGTATGTGAACCTTTGCTTTCAGTATCTGGTGTGACCCTCATGTGCAGCAATAACTGCAACTAAACATTTCTGGTAACTGTTGATCAGTCCAGTGTGGCTTGGAGGAATTTTAGCCCACTCCTCTGTACAGAACAGCTTCAGCTCTGGGATGTTGGTGGGTTTCCTCACATGAACTGCTCGCTTCAGGTCCTTCCACAACATTTCGGTTGGATTAAGGTCAGAACTTTGACTTAGTCATTCCAAAAGATTAACTTTATTCTTCTTTAACCATTCTTTGGTAGAACGACTTGTGTGCATGGGGTCGTTGTCTTGTTGCATAACCCACCTTCTCTTGAGATTCAGTTCATGGACAGATGTCCTGACATTTTCCTTTAGAATTTGCTGGTATAATTCAGAATTCATTGTCCTATCAGTGATGGCAAGCCGTCCTGGCCCAGATGCAGGAAAACAGGCCCAAACCATGATACTACCACCACCATGTTACACAGATGGGATAAGGTTCTTATGCTGGAATGCAGTGTTTTCTTTTCTCCAAACATAACGCTTCTCATTTAACCCAAAAAGTTCTATTTTGGTCTCATCCATCCACAAAACATTTTTCCAATAGCCTTCTGGCTTGTCCACGTGATCTTTAGCAAACTGCAGACGAGCAGCAATGTTCTTTTTGGATAGCAGTGGCTTTCTCCTTGCAACCCTGCCATGCACACCATTGTTGTTGTTCAGTGTTCTCCTGATGGTGGACTCATGAACATTAACATTCGGCAATGTGAGAGAGGCCTTCAGTTGCTTAGAAGTTACCCTGGGGGTCCTTTGTGACCTCGACGACTATTACACGCCTTGCTCTTGGAGTGATCTTTGTTGGTGGACCACTCCTGGGGAGGGTAACAATGGTCTTGAATTTCTAACATTTGTACACAATCTGTCTGACTGTGGATTGGTGGAGTCCAAACTCTTTAGAGATGGTTTTGTAACCTTTTCCAGCCTGATGAGCATCAACGCTTTTTCTGAGGTCCTTAGAAATCTCATTTGTTTGTGCCATGATACACTTCCACAAACATGTGTTGTGAAGATCAGAATTTGATAGATCCCTGTTCTTTAAATAAAATGGTGCCCACTCACACCTGATTGTCATCCCATTGATTGAAAACACCTGACTCTAATTTCACCTTCAAATTAACTGCTAATCCTAGAGGTTCACATACTTTTGCCACTCACAGATAGGTAATATTGGATCATTTTCCTCAATAAATAAATGACCACATATAATATTTTGTCTCATTTGTTTAACTGGGTTCTCTTTATCTACTTTTAGAACTTGTGTGAAAATCTGATGATGTTTTAGATCATATTTATGCAAAAATATAGAAAATTCTAAAGGGTTCACAAACTTTCAAGCACCACTGTACCTCTGTTTGGTACCTGATCAAAATTAACATGATTCACAGGGGGGGAAAAAGAACTAGATTCATATTAAAATTATATATATGTTTCTCTTTTTTGTGTCACAGATTGCAAGGCAGCTCCAGTGGCCGATATAGTGTTTATTGTGGATGTGTCAGACAGCACCAATATTTCAAACTTCAGACTGGTCCGTGACTTTCTCCACCGCATGATTAATGGCCTGGAGATAATGCCTAACAGTGTGCGGGTGGGAATGGTGTTGTACAGTGACACACCCACAGCTGACTTCTACCTGAACACTTTTGATGACAAAGAAGAAATCCTGCAGTACATTAAACTTTTGCCCTTTGGGGGTGGGGAATGCAAAATTAGCAAGGCCCTGGAGTTTGCAAAAGAGAAAGTCTTCACCAAGGCGATGGGCAGCCGGCGTGCTTTAGGAGTGCAGCAGATTGCTGTGGTCATAACAGAGGAAGGCTCCTTGGATGATGCCGCATATCAGGCTGCAGAGCTAAGGCGCAGTGGGGTTCAGGTCTATGTCTTGGGAATCACACAAGATAAAGTGAAACAGCTGAAAGAGATTGCATCTTATCCTTTCAAAAGGTTTGTGTTTAATGTGGAGAGCATTCTTAAGCTTAATACAATGGAAAAAATACTGAGGAAGACTCTGTGTAACAATGTGGTCCGTTCAACGGTTGACAAGTCCATTAGATACACGTTAAAGCAAGGTAAGACATTACACTTTCAACCACATATATTTTAATAGCTTCAATTCACTGTAATCAGAACTCAGTCAATTTTCCTTGGTTCTAATCTAAACACTTTCCAGTGCTTCAGCTCAGAAAAATATAGAGAGCAAGGTCATATTTAAATGGCTAGTCTCTATCACAATGGTAAAACTGGGCTGAAAATGAATGGATATATGTCACAAATTTAAACTTACAAAGCTGCTAAAACACATTTTCAGAACTCAAAAGCTATATATCATAAATTCAAGTTTTATCAAGTAGAAAATGATATAAAGGGAAATCTGGAATCAATCACTTTTGCATGTTGGCAGTCAGGTTGAGTTCTGAGTGCAATGAACTGCAGCATTATTATAAGAGTTAAGCTTATCTACTGGGATTAATTTTTGAACACCCACGTCAATCAATCCTGTACATAATATTTTAAACATATTACAATTTTAGGATGTATCCAGACAGAAGAAGCAGACATCTATTTCCTCATTGACCATTCGGAGAGCATTCATCAATCAGACTTTAAGGACATGAAAAAGTTCATTCTTGAGTTTCTGCTCATGTTTACTATTGGACCAACACAGGTCCGGGTGGGTGTGGTGAAATTTGCAAGTGAACCCACACTAGAGTTTAAATTGAATGAGTATAATGACAGAGCCTCTCTTGAAAGAGCTGTGGACAGCATTCTGCAGATAGGTGGAGGGACAGAGACAGGACGGGCTCTGTCTTTCATGCCCAAACTTTTTAAGGAGGCTGTAGACACTCGTGGCACAAAGGTTCAAGAGATTCTCATTGTCATTACTGATGGAAAGTCCCAGGATGAAGTGAAAGAGCCAGCAGCAGAGCTGAGAGCACAGGGGGTGACCATCTATGCCATTGGAGTCAAAGACGCAAATGAACAGGAGCTCCTTGAGATAGCAAATGACCAAAAGAAGATGTATTTTGTCACCAACTACGATGCACTGAAACCACTCAAGAATGAAATTGTTACTGACATTTGTTCAGATAAGGGTAAGGGTGTCAAATGTGCATTTAATTATAATTTTTATCACATTTAACTCAATAAATTCAAGCTTTCAGTGAAAGCAAAAAAATTGTATATTATTTTATTTATAATGTTAATTAAAAAATGCCTTTCTGGATTATGTTAACTATCAAGTATTATCCTTTTTCATAGCCTGCAAGAACATGTTGGCAGATGTTATCTTTTTGATTGATGGTTCATGGAGCATTGACCCTGAGGACTTCTCAAAGATGAAGAAATTTATGAATACCATAATTTCCAAGTCTATAATTGGCAAGGATAGTGTACAAGTCGGAGTAGTGCAGTTCAGCTCACACTCAAAAGCTGAATTTGCCCTCAACACATTTTCTGACAAACATCAAATGCAGCAGGCCATTAATAATACACAGCAGCTGCGCAGTGGCACTATGACTGGGTCTGCACTCCAATTTGTGGCAACGTACTTTAATCCACCAGAAGGGGGTCGTCCCAGCACTCCACAGATCCTCATTGTGATCACGGATGGTGAATCTCAGGATGCTGTTGCTCAGCCTGCAAAACTCCTCAGAGAGAAGGGAATTACAATATACTCTATAGGAGTACTTAATGCTAACAGGACACAACTAAGAGAGATCAGCGGAACTCAGGACAATGTTTATATTGAAAGAGATTTTGACTCATTGGACTTCCTCGATAAAGATCTCTTGCTTAAGATCTGCACTTCTGTTGATGGTGAGTCATGCTAACATAATTTCATGTACATCATTTACATCATGATTTACATTCACACATACATCATGAACATTCTTTCACAGCTTTTATTTAATTTGTGTTTCTCAATGGTTCTTTAGATTCTTAACAATTCTAGTTTCCTAGAAGTGATTCTGCATAGAACCTTCTGAAATAGGAACGAACTTAAATAGGGTATTAAATGGGAACTTTTTTTTAAGAGTGAGAATATATTTTCTTTACATATGGAGAATATATACCGTAGACCATGGTAAACTAAAGGCAATGTCTATTTCGTCATCATACAGCCTAAAATGGAAATAGTAAATATGAAAACGTTGACAATAGCCAGTTAGCCACAGACATAGAAAATAAAAAAAATTTTACATTCCGCTTCTGTACAACACTGCAAAACAGCACTTTTTTTAAAAAAAAATGTATTTATTATTTATTTATTTTAGAAATGTGAGTATGTGAGATTCTATTCTGTTTATGGTTTGCAGACAAAAATAAAACTGTGACGTTTTATTCTTTGTAAACCATGATTTTTTTTAGCTTTATTTGTTGTTCATATGTTCAGTGCCCTCCATGATTATTGACACCCCTTGTAAAGATTAATTTTAAAAATGTGTGAGAAAAAAATCGACCTTTAGTTTCATCTCACACTGGAAAAAAATTAGAAAAATCCAACCTTTATTTGAAATAAACTTATTCAGAGAAAAACAAATCCCTCATCAAGAAATAATTATTTTCAACAAAAACGTATGTGCCGGGGCGGCACGGTGGTGTAGCGGTTAGCACTATCGCCTCACAGCAAGAAGGTCCGGGTTAGAGCCCCGTGGCCAGCGAGGGCCTTTCTGTGCGGAGTTTGCATGTTCTCCCCATGTCCGCATGGGTTTCCTCCGGGTGCTCTGGTTTCCCCCACAGTCCAAAGACATGCAGGTTAGGTTAACTGGTGACTCTAAATTGACCATAGGTGTGAATGTGAGTGTGAATGATTGTCTGTGTCTATGTGTCAGCCCTGTGATGACCTGGCGACTTGTCCAGGGTGTACCCCGCCTTTCGCCCGTAGTCAGTTGGGATAGGCTCCAGCTTGCCTGCGACCCTGTAGAACAGGATAAAGCGGCTAGAGATAATGAGATGAGATGACATATGTGCCACTATTACTGGCACCCCAACATTTAATAATTTGTACAACCTCCTTTTGCCAGTAAAACAGCACTGAGTCTTCTTCTACAACATTTTATAAGATTAGAGATACAGAGCAGGGAATCTAAGACCATTCCTCTTTACACAGTCTCTCCAGATCATCCAGGGTCCAAGTCCCTCTCTGGTGCACTCTGCTCCTCAGCTCTCCCCCCAGGTTTTCAATGAGGTTCGGGTCAGGGGACTGAGATGGCTATGGCAGAAGCTTGATTTTGTAGTCAGCGAACCATTTTTGTGTTGATTTGGACATATATTTCAGATCATTATCCTGCTGGAAGATCCAGTGTGGACCCAGTTTTAGTTTCCTGGCAAAGGCAGCCAGATTTTGATTTAAAATACCCTGGCACTGTATTTCATGGAGTCTATGATGCCATGTAACCTAACAAGGTTTCCAGGGCCTTTGGAGGAAAAACAGCCCCAGAACATCACAGAACTTCCACCATATTTTACAGTTGGGATTGGGTTCTTTTCATTAAAGCCATCCTTCTTTTTGTGCCAAAACCACCATGAGTGTTTATTTCCAAAAAGCTCAATTTTGGTTACATCAGACCATAGAACATGGTTCCAGTCAGAGCTGTAGTAATGTTTCTCTAACTTTAGGTGCTTTAGTGGTAAACTGACAGAAAAGGCTTTTTTTTCTGGCATACTTTCCAAATAACCTGTGGGCATGGAGCTGGTGTCTGATGATGGTTTTAGAGACTTGGAAACCCCAAGATTTTAAGATTTTACTTTTTCTTTTTGTAATTCACCAATAGTGATCCTTGGAGATTTTTTTTTTGCTTCTCTTACCATCCTCCTAACTGTACATGAGAGAAAAATAAACTTGGGTCCTCTTCCCGACAAGTTTGTAACAGTTCCAATTGGTGTCCACTTATTATTATTATTATTATTATTATTATTATTATTATTATTATTATCCTAACAGTAGAAATGGGCATTTTTGGGAGAGTAGCAATTTTTTTTTTGAACCATTCCCTGGCCTGTGAAGGTTAACACACTTCTCCTTCATTTGGTTTGTGTGTTCTCTTATCTTTCCCATGTTGATGGATGATTAAAGGAATTTGGCCTCTATGTCACCTCATATTTGTACCCCAGTTAATCAGGAAGTCATGGATTACAGCTTGAAAGTTCCTACACACTCCAATCAACTCAAAATTATACTATTTAAATGGGAAACATGCTTCACTTACGTTCTGTTCACTATAATTTCCAGGGGTGCCAATAGTAGTGGCACATGTGTTTTTGTTAAAAATAGTTGTTTCTTGATGATGGATTGTTTTACTCTGAATAACTTTATTTCAATTAAAGGTTGAATTTTTATCATTTTTTGAATGTGAGATGAAGCTACTTCACCAAAAGGTGGATTTTTTTTCTAAAACAACCCCTTCCCCTTTTCTTTTTAAACTAATCTGTACAAGGGGTGCCAGTAAACACGGAGGGCACTGGCAATATACTGTATGTAATGAATAATTAGATATAATAAATGTTATGCTATGTTAAGAGAAATGATAGATAAATATTTAGACAGTTTTCTTTTTATGTGACAGATTTATTTAAATGGTCTACTTGTTAACTGTCCTGATTTTGCATGACTTGTTTCTTTTTAGATTGCCAGAAATCACAGGTAGCAGATGTTGTCTTCTTAGTGGATGATTCCACCAGCATTACTTCTGATGGCTTTAAAAGTATGAAGTTCTTCATGAACTCGGTGGTGAATGCCACACAGGTTGGAAAAGACAGTGTCCGTTTTTGTACTATTCTTTACTCTGACACACCTGAGACCAAATTTCCCCTTAATCAATACTATAGTAAACGAGAAGTGCGGGATGCTATCAGTCGTCTAAAACATTACGGTGGAAACACATACACATCCAAGGCACTACGTTACTCGCTGGACTACTTTAATGAAGATAATGGTGGGAGAGGTGCAAAAGGTGTCCCACAGATGCTGTTTGTCATCACAGATGGTCAGGCCACAGATACATATGATTTACCCGAAGCTGCTGATAAGCTTCACAAATCTGGAATTAGTGTTTATGGCATTGGAGTGGCCAATGCAAAAACAAGTGAGCTAGAAACAATAACCAAAGACATAACCAAGGTTTACCAGGTTGGTGACTTTGAAGCTTTGAAGGCCCTGCAACAAAACATTTCCAGTGTGATCTGCAATAACACAAAACCAGGTAATTCCATAACGTTATCAAATCAGCACTACAAACTAAGACTTTAAGTTTAAAATTTGTATTTTACTTTAAGGTTAACTGAACTAGGAAAGTGTGCATATTTAAGCAGCAGTTGTTGGTAATTGCTGCTACTCAAGTCAGAATCATTTCAAATGTTAGAAATCAACCAGAATAAAATATTTTCCGTTTTCTCCAAGGTGAAAGAATTGTCATTATTTTCTGTCATGTAGAAAACCGTGTGTGTGTGTGTGTGTGTGTGTGTGTGTGTGTGTGTGTGTGTGTGTTTTCATATAGATACCACATTCCTGTAACATGTTGCATAATTTCTGATTTCGGTCTGATTTCTCTGTTTTTCAGAGTGTCACAAACATGCAGCTGATTTGGTCATTCTGATCGATGGATCTGAAAGTATAAAAGAGGTGCCTTGGAAGACCATGATAAATTTTATGCTTAGTCTCACTGACAATCTTCGCATCAGACAAGACCTCTTTCAAGTTGGTGTAGCCCAGTTTAGTACAGACTACAGAAAAGAATTTTACTTGAATGATTATAATAATGAAATGGATGTGAAGCATGCCATTCAGGCCATCTCACAAATGAACGACGGAACACTCATTGGAAAGGCTCTGAATCGAGTGCAAGAGTTCTTCCATCCCAGTAAAGGGAGCCGCATTCAGGCTGGAATTTCACAGAACCTGCTGTTGATCACTGATGGGGAGTCACATGATGATGTCAGTGATGCAGCTGATAAATTGAGGTCCAAGGGCATTGAGATGTTTGTGATTGGAATAGGTGACATATCAGTCTCACAGCTCAAATACATTGCTGGGTCACCTGACAGGGTGTTTTTTGTGAACAATTTTGACCACCTCAAATTAAATAGAACAACACAGCAGGTGATCGATAGCATTTGCACTTCACCCCAGGAACAAAAGGGTGAGTACAGAAGGCAGCCATTCTTAATATACCTGAATATGAAGGTGCCAGCATTGAATATCATTAAGACTTATATTTGTTGATTAAGTGATAAATGTTCGTGTATTATTTTAACATCAAGCACGTACAGCCTCCAATTAACACAGTATTTACTTCTTTTTACAGGTTGCACTGTAGACATTGGTATTGGATTTGATATCTCCCATGGTAGTTCACAGTCACTCTTGAGTAGCCAATATAAACTGCAAGCCTACCTGCCTGAGATTATCAAATACATCTCCACTCTGCACAACTTGTGCTGTCTACTCCAGCAGCCTGCTCTGCAAACCAACATTGGTTTCCATTTGGTTGCTAATGATGGCAAGATAATGTATGACACTAATTTTGAGCCCTACAATGAAGCCATAGTGAAGAAAGTCATGGGATATAATAAGACTCACAATCTGGCTTTTAACACCCAGCTCTTGCGCTCTTTTCAGAAAAAGTTTGAAGCCTCCAAAGCTGGTGTAAAAGTAAGCATTATTATTATTGCATGTAAACTGAGTACTGTGTAGACTTATAGTAAAGTCAAAAGTTTGTACACACCGACTCATTCATAGGTTTTTCTGTATTTACCTATTTTCTACATTGTAGAACAATACTGAAGACAGCAAAACTATGAAATCACATATGGAACATATATGAAATCATGTGGTAAACAAAAAAAGTGTTAAAAACAAAATGTGTTTTATATTTTAGATTCTTCAAAGTGGCCAGTGTTTACCTTGATGACACTTTGCACACTATTAGCATTATCTTAACCAGCTTCATGAGGTAGTCACCTGGAATACTTTACAGTTAACAGGTGTGCCTCGTCAAAAGTTAATTAGTGCAATATCATGCCTTCTTCATGCATTTGAGATCATCAAACCATAAATCATAAATAATAAAAATACAGTAAATATCCCTATTTGACAACTGTAGTAATCCATATTATGTCAAGAACTGCTCAATTAAGTAAAGAGAAACAACAGTCCATCATCACTTTAATACATGAAGTGTCTTTTAATTCATAGAAATAAAGAAAAAAAATTGAATTAGAAGGTGTGTCTAAACTTTTGACTGGTACTGTACATAGTGATATATTTTTAGATAACCTGGTAGACTAATGGTGTTCTTTCAAAGTTAGCTGCACCCTTAACCTTATAAAAGACCAAATGCTTAAAGTGTCCTTGTTGACATGTTTAGGTAGTCATCATTTTCACCGATGGCCTGGATGTATCTGTTGATAGCCTTTTGGTTGTTTCAGAGAATCTAAAAAAAAGTGGTAAGGGAACATATGTGTGTGTGTGTGTGTGTGTGTGTGTGTGTGTGTGTGTGTGTGTGTGTGTGTGTGTTATATTCAGTCTGTTGACCAAAGAGTCTGTGCTACTTATTTAGAAAATATAGATTATATCACTAACTTTCCCTTTATCACTAACATTAAAGATATATTAAAAATGCATGTGTGTATGGTCATCACTGTCCCTAGTGTTCTATTGCTTTTTATATTATATGGACACCAGTGTTTTACTGGGAAATATGCCACTCATATTTTTCATACAAGCTACATCCGGGACATGGAGATCCAAAATCATGACATAAATCTCTGTATGTCACTTGTCAGGAAATTGATGAATTGTTTTGAAAAATTTGGGTACTCTTTGTTTGTGAATGTGTCTATATAATAAAAACAATATCGCATGGTTTGAAGATATGAAGTTTATCTTCTCGTGTTGAAAAACTTGCATTTTTCAAACAGAATACGTTGTGGATCTGAGTGATATCTTCTTCTTCCAGCTTGTCCCACTTATGTGTGTGGGGTCACTGCCATATGAACCTTCACATGTCCTATTAATTGGAGCATAGTTTTACACTGGATGCCCTTCCTGCCGCAACCCTACCATTTTCTGGGCTTGGAACTGGCACCAAATGGTGGCTGGGTTCCCAGACAACCAATCATTCACACACATATTCATACCTATGGGCAATTTAGAGTAGCCAGTTCACCTAACTGCATGTCTTTGGACTGTGGGGGAAACCGGAGCACCCGGAGGAAACCCACGCAAACACCGGGAGAACATGCAAACTCCACACAAAAAGGCCCCTTGACTGTGAGGTGACAGTGCTAACTACTGCATCACCATGCCACCCCATGGATCTGAGTGACATATTTTCTGATATTTCACTCCGATGACATCAGTCCCAGTGTTTTCCCACTGACTTGACGTGCATTGCCAAAATGGCGAGCCAGTTCAAAATTAAAATTCTTTTGATTAACTTGTATATTTTTTGTGGCTGTGCCCATATAATATAAAGCACATTACATGGTGGCACAAAGATGTGAAGTTTATCTTCTCATATTGAAAATATTTTCACTCATTCACTTCGCTCACTCATGAATATGTTCACCACTTGAAGATAAACTTCATATCCTCACGCAGTTGTGTACTGTAATATCTTCTATGTATTTGTGTCACAGGAGTCCATGCACTGATTCCAGTAGCTCTGGAAGGAGTCAAAAACACCAAAGACCTCCAGAAGCTGGAGTATGGACGAGGATTTGGTTACAATGAGCCTCTTATGATTGGCATGCAAAATGTGGCCAGTGCTCTGCAGAAGCAGATTGTGAGTGAACATGTATCTGTTCAATAATAAATGCTGAGCTACAAATCAGGATCAAGATTAGCCTTCTGAATAACAACATCAGCTTAAAAAGCAAAACTTAAAGAATCAACCTTTACTCTCACATTTTATTTATAGGTTTATTTTAGTTTATTTTATGTATTCTTAACATTCTTGCCAAGAAAGCATACAACAAATAAAAGGATTTTATAATTCCATCACAGCTCATAACAAAGAACGCATCTGTCTTATTATAACAATTGTACTACAATGTAACTCAATTCAGCTTTCTGGTAACCCATACCTGTGATGAGACCACTTGTGTAAATGGACAGCTTGTTTTGAGTGTACAGTCCACTGCTTTGCTGGGAAGATAGAAAAGTCAGTGCACAGAATGTTGGATTTAAGCAGATTTAAAGGTGGGGTATGAGATTTTGGAATAACGGTTCCCGCAAGCCATATTTTGAAAAGAAACACGCCCGCCCTTGCCATGCTCCCACCCCCAGCGTCTCCACCCCTCCTCCCCCTTATAAAGCCTGAGAAAATCAGCCTTTATAATGGGTGTCTATTGCGTTACACACCAATGGAGCAGAGTGTAGGCAGCTTGGAAAAATAGCTCAAACTTTCTCATTTAAACTGTTTTCAGCCCCAATTATCACTCCACACACACAGTTTTCTCAAAAGTAGTAGCCACACTTGTCCTGATTCACACAATGTGTCTACCTACACGATAGGACTTGCAGTTTTTGAATGAGAAGCCTGAAAGTGAGGAGAGGACAGGCGCGCAGCCTCATAGACTGCCATTATAAACTTGGCAGAAAAGTCACTCGTTTTTAACTCGCTCTAGTGACCTCATTTCTTACACTACAGACAAAAAAATTACATCAGTGTGTTCAGGAGAGCCTTGTGGCGCTCACTGTGAAAGAATTTTGTGAAGATCTCCTTCCGTTTTCGTGTAAATCCCCATTGTTTGGAGGGAGGGCACTGAGAAAATCCTGCGCTCTGTGTGACACTCTGCTCGCTCTCTCACACACACAGAAGGGATGGGCTGCTCGCGGGCTTCAGTCTGATTGACGTGTCAGTATCCAATCATTTTGAGGTGGTACCTCGATATGATTGGATGGCGTTTTTCCTTTATTTTACACTGTAGACTGGATTAAAATATTTCGTTTTTGGGTCAAACCTTCTATTGTACTGCTTGCAACATGGGTGTGAGGAGCTTTTCAAGCAATATGGTAAAAATACTCCTGAAAAAAATCTCATACCCCACCTTTAAGCAACATTAGGTCATGTAAAGCAGTACTTTGTGTAAAGGGGTGTAGATGTACCCATTTCTCTTCATTTCTAACTCTTTCTAGGATGCTGTGGCCTCAAGAGAGTGTTGTCATGTGATGTGTAAATGTACTGGTCATGAAGGGATGCGAGGACTGCGAGGACCTCCAGGGACAAAGGTCTCATCATATCTTATATGATTATATACCGTTTGATAAAAGACAGGGTGGACACTTTGAAAAAGCATTGTAACCTTTCATTAAATTTCATGTCTGTTGCTACTTAACAGGGCTCTCCTGGATGGAAAGGACACCCTGGATTTCCTGGAGAAGAAGGAGGAAGTGTACGACTCAATCACCGATCTATCTTATAAGATAAATCTTCTCAACATTTTAAACTCACAGCAGTTTTTGTTTGTTTGTTTTTTCTTTTAAGCCTGAGTCACTGTTCATATGACTTAATATACAGTACATCCCAAAGCAGGTATCCTATTTATTTATTTTTGACACTGGAATCATTGTTGCATTGCAGGGAGAGAGGGGGCCACCAGGTCTGAATGGAACCCAAGGACATCCAGGCTGTCATGGGAGAAGAGGTCTAAAGGTAGCGTTTTTTCACCTCATGACAATCTACATTTTACAAATAAAACATGTTCATATCTGCTTTTTACCTAAGAAATTCTTACATTCTCCACAGGGTAACAGAGGCTACACAGGTGATCCTGTAAGTACTGAAATAGGCCATATACTGTATAATGTTGCCAATGGTCTAACAAATATAATCTTCAGATTATTTACGTTCACATACCAAACCATTCAAAGGTCTCAAGTCATAACTAATGGTACAAGTGCTACTGTCAAGTGTAAATATAACTGTCTGTATTTTGAAAGTATTGTTGGCCATCTAAAATGTAACATGAAGGGTTATTAAAACATAAAATTTTTTATTTTGTAAGTTCTGATAGTTTTGACAGGAAGTGTCAAATATAGACACCTACAATCACTATCACACCAATAATAATGAGGTGTGTGTGTGTGTGTGTGTGTGTGTGTGTGTGTGTGTGTGTGTGTGTGTGTGTGGTTTCTCACTGTTGTACAAAGAAATTTAACAGCACTGGTTTTGAACACCATTCACTATCAGTAATCAGATATCAAGGCAAAGGTTGATTTTAGCTGATTAGGAATAACTCAATAAAATCAAAATAATACACACACACACACCTGGACTGTACTATACAGTACTTACATTATTAGGAAGCAGAATATTAACACATATTTTCTGTTATATTTGACAGGGAAAAGATGGAGAACAAGGTGTGGATGGTGTAAATGGAGAACAGGTAATGTAACACATATACACGCGTGTGTGTGTGTGTGTGTGTGTGTGTGTGTGTGTGTGTGTGTGTGTGTGTGTACATACATACTGTATGACGAATTGTGCATACAGTCATCTGTGGGCTTCAGATTTTCTGTGTATTTTCTTAAGGGTGTAACTGGATTAGCAGGATACCCAGGAGAGCCAGGCGATCCAGGCAGCCAAGTAAAGGCTTTATGCTTTTTATTTTTCCCTGTGGGATATATTTGAATTCCAGAGTAATTGATACAGTTCTTATGCACTGCTCTGCTTTTTTTAACATGCGATTTTTTAAGTAAAATGCTTAAAAATAGCTTATCTGCTTATATTAGTAAACTATATTAGACTACCAAATATACAATTTTATCCTAAAGGGCAAGAAGGGTGTCCAAGGAATTCCAGGTGACCCAGGGCAAAAAGGATTGCGAGGAGATCCGGTTAGTTAATTTGTTTGTTTATTTATTTATTTGTTTAACTTGTTTTTTGAGAATCCAAATAAAATCACACTAGATAGAAGGTGTCAAGGTGTCCTTTTAGTCACACTGAAAGCAAGTATGCTGAGATCCTATTCTCCATGGCTGATACACACTTAGAAAAATAAAGGTTCTTCAATGTTTCCCTGAATAATTAAGATTTCTTTGCTGTGAAAAAAGGGCTTCATCTTCTGTGATAGGGAAACACTCTGTTGCAGTGTTCTGTGTAGAACCTTTAAGAATTTCCCCAGAGGGACAGCTGAGGAATCCTTAAGCGTAACCCTTGGGCGACACAGTGGTGTAGTGGATAGCATTGTCACCTCGCAGCAAGAAGGTTCTGGGTTTGAGCCCAGTGGCCAATGGGGGCCTTTCTGGGGGGCCTTTCTGTGTGGAGTTTGCATGTTCTCCCCATGTCTGCGTGGGTTTCCTCCAGGTGCTCTGGTTTCCCCCACAGTCCAAAGACATGCAGTTAGGTTAACATGGAAGTGCCCTGGAGCATGGCACCTAACCCCCAACTGCTCACGGTGTGCTGTAGCATAGCTGCCCACTGCTCTGGGTATGTGTGTATGCTCATTGCTTATGTGTGTGTTCAATGCTTCAGATGGGTTAAATGCAGAGGAGGAATTTCACTGTGCTTAAGTGTACGTGTGATAAATACAGTTCTTCTTCTTAACCCTTAAGAGTGTAGATGGGGTGGGTCTTGATCTTAACATTGGATTACAGTCTTCATGCACCAGAGGATCCAGCTACAGCACAGGCAATGGGTTTGAGTACTACTATCCTCAGAGAGCCCATAATTCTGCATTAGTGAAACGTGAAATGCCCATAATTTTATATTGTCTATCTATACAAACATTTAACATTGTTTAAGTCTTTGAATCTATAGTCTTTGACAATTAGGCCTACCAATTATTTGCCTAAACCCAATAGGGTCTGTTTTATAAGTGAAGAAGAGGCATATAACCATTTCCTTATACTGTATGTCCTGTGTTCTTTAGTTCAATCTCAATCCTATTTGCAGATAGTTTCAAAATGTATAGAAAATGTATTCTGCATTAATTGACAGAAGAGCTTTAAACAGACTGCTTGAAAGAGTCATTTGGCACATTTCTGGAGTCCTCATCATGAGACTTTTCAAGTATTATTCAGTCTTCAGTTTTTCTGACTTTGATGTGTCAGGGTTTTTTTGTTTGTTTGTTTTTTACCAAATGTGTTCCAGATTTATAAAGTTATTAATTTAAGCATGACACATATTTTAATTGAAATATTTTTTGTCATCATCTCCTCTTCTATGAAGGGTGATTCAGGCATTGACAACAGTATCCCTGGTCCTAAGGGTGACAATGGAAATCCAGGCCTACAGGTATATCTGTTTTCCTGTAAAGAACAATATTTCTTGTGGGCTTCAATTCCCTAACTGTAAGGCCTTTCACTAACATTTCATTGCTGCTAAAGTTATATGAAATGCTAAAATGTACAATGTAATACATGTATGGTTGGTTCATCTATATCAAATTGAGGACTTGCTGCCTGTGCAGTCAGCAACATAATGCTGGTCATAGCACAGTAAAATCTCTCCCTTTCTTTGCTTCAATCACAGGGAGAACCAGGACCAAATGGAAGCCCAGGCAGGCCTGGAGATATTGGCAGTCCTGTGCGTCTTCTCAGGCTTTACAACACACATGTTGTAATGAGTTTCAAATGACTAACCTACCTTTCTTTCTTACTTACTTACTTACATTTTTATTCTTTCAAAGGGTCAAAAGGGAAGACGGGGTGCTGCAGGTCTACCAGTATGTATTACTTAGCACTAATAACAGATTGAGTTTAAATTATAAAGTATGGATCACTTGCTAAATATGGCAACAGTTTTGAAGGGAAATATTGCTGTTCAGTTATATCTTTCCTATCTCTTTCCTTTAGGGTGCTCCAGGACCTCCAGGAGCACAAGGATTAAGAGGACCCACTGGAACTTCAGGGCCAAAGGTCTTTTTTCTTAGACTACTTTAATTTTCATGTGTGTGTGTTTTGAAGAAATTAAAACAGCACAGGAATAAAAAATGAAATAAAAAAGAGCCTTAACAAGATGGAAGCAATAAAGAAAAATATCACTTTAGGGCACTGTACTGAAGTGAAATGTGCAAAAGAAGATCTTAATACAGAAAGACTTTGCAGATCAAGCTTTATGAGTTTGATTTGGTATTTCAAATAATGAGTTTTACAGTTTCACATCAGTTTAAGTCAAATTTCTGAGAAGATAGATTTTCTTGTGACCAGTGCTCTTCAGCACTAATATAGATATTTGGGCACTGCCTAAAAGCAGAGCTCCTGATGAGTGTATGAGCAAAATATTTGCAAGGGCACAAAATCAACCAGAATAGAATAATAATATTAGAGCATATGAATCATCAAATTGTGTAGTGTAGTGTATTTTGCATCAATAAATTGCTGCATTGTCTTATGACAGTGATACCAATAATGAAATATACATCACAGTAACGAATACATATTTATTACTTTCTTTGACACTGCATGCCATGTGCCAGAAACAACATCACAGCATTTATTATGATGTGACTCTGCTGGGTGCCTGGTGGACAGCAATGAACCAGCACTCTCACTTTAAATCATTACTATATATTGACGATCAAAGATCAAACTTGATACGTCAAACAGTTTTCTGGTTACAACTGTCATGGCCATGTGTGTTGGAGCTCGGAATGCAGCCAGATTGTAACATGCGCACACCATTAGGACTAATTACCATGCACCTGTTACTGATTAGAGCTCACAGCGCATACACATAAGGACTCTCAGTAACACAGAGACTTTGCAAAAGCCTTGTATTTTGTATTGCTTTTCTGGTTTTGACCATGTTTGTGTTTTTGGCTGTGAGTATTGCATTATTTCTAATGTCCTGTTTGTGCCTCACTCAACCACTGCTTGTTTCTCGACTCCACCTTTGTCTCCGTCTGCTAGTGTCCTTTCAATAAATCTATCGCCCTTATACGACACAAACTGTCAACTGTCCAACAAGCAAGTGAACTAATACAACTGTTTTAACTAGTTTTACATGAAACTGTCATGAATATTTTCCATAAAATGTGTTCATAAATGATCCCACGTAATTAAAAAAAACTAATTAAAAATAAGTGGTGGATGAAAACCCATCTATCTTATGTAAATCAAGATACACATTTCATTGTCCGGTGGTCAAGTGTTTATGGGATATGTTGCTTTCCACTTACGGTCGGGTTCCCTGTGGTAATGCACGTTCATACATACGGACATATGGATGTCGTAGGGTCAAGCTGTCAAAAATCAGGTGGATGCATTATCATATTCTCTTAAGTATGGGGCTCCACTCCTCTATTAATAGCACTTCGTTAATGTTTATCAGTAACGGTTTATCAGTTCGGTAATGTTAAATTTAATTCAAAAAGGTAAACTTTCAGGCTGCATGGTGGTGTAGTGGTTAGCGCTGTCGCCTACCAAGAAGGTCCTGGGTTCGAGCCCCGTGGCCAGCGAGGGCCTTTCTGTACAGAGTTTGCATGTTCTCCCCGTGTCCGTGTGGGTTTCCTCCGGGTGCTCCGGTTTCCCCCACAGTCCAAAGACATGCAGGTTAGGTTAACTGGTGACTCTAAATTGACCGTAGGTGTGAATGTGAGTGTGAATGGTTGTCTGTGTCTATGTGTCAGCCCTGTGATGACCTGGTGACTTGTCCAGGGTGTACCCTGCCTTTCGCCCGTAGTCAGCTGGGATAGGCTCCAGCTTGCCTGCGACCCTGTAGAAGGATAAAGCGGCTAGAGATGATGAGATGAGATGAGGTAAACTTTCATATGTTCTATATTCATTACATGTAAAGTGAAATATTTCAAGGCATTTTTGTTTTAATTTTAATGATTATGGCTTATAGCTCATGAAAATCAGAAATCCAGTATCTCAAATTATTAGAATATTTCCTAAGATCAGTGAAAAAAGGATTTACAATACAGAAATGCCCAACTTCTAAAAAGTATGTTCATTTATACACTCAATACTTGGTTGGGGCTCCTTTACCACTGCATCAATACAGTGTGGCATGGAGGCGATCAGCCTGTGGTATTGCTGAGGTGTTATTGAAGCTCAAGTTGCTCTGACAGCGGCCTTCGGCTCGTCTGTACCTTTGGGTCGGATGTTTCTCATCTTCCTCTTGACAATACCCCATAGATTCTCTCTGGGGTTCAGGTCAGGCGAGGACCTCGATTCCCAAATGAAATGTAAAATTTAGTTTCATCTGAAAAGTGGACTTTAGACCATTGAGCAACAGTCCAGTTCTTTCTCTCCTTAGCCCAGGTAAGATACTTCTGACATTGTCTCTGGTTCAGGCGTGCCTTGATATTAAGACTGCGACAGTTGTAGCCCCTTTCCTGAAGATGTCTGTGCGTGGTGGCTCTTGATGCACTGACGCCAGCCTCAGTCCACTCCTTGTGAAGCTCTCCCAAGTTCTTGAATCGACTTTTCTTGACAATCCACTCGAGGCTGTGGTCGTCCCTGTCATTTATACACCTTTTCCAGCCAGCCTTTTCACCAATGACCTTCTGTGGCTTATTCTCCTTGTGTAGGGCATCAATGGTTATCTTCTGGACAACTGTCAAGTCAGCAGTCTTCCCCATGATTGTGGTTGCATGTACTGAACTAGACAGAGAGATAGACACCGTATTTATACCGTTTTACTCAAAGTTGAAATGATAATAGTTTTAATATTTTGAATTTTTTTGTGCTGTAGGCCATAATTATCAAAATTAAAATAGGAAATGCTTGGAACATTTCAGTTTACATGTAATAATATATACATTTTCACTTTCTTAAATAACTGATGGAAAATATAAAACTTTTTCATGATGTTCTCATTGTTTGAGATGCATTAGTATGTTACATTTTATCAGTTGAACACAATGGTTGATCCTGCTATTCATAAGCAGTGACTGATGTTTATAGCACTGCCTCACAGAGTCAGAAAGACACCCTAATTAATGTTCATGGGAGAAAATTTGTTTGTAGAGATATTTGAATTGTCTTAATTGATTGCATTGTAGATGGGACAAGGTCCTTATGGTTGGTGGTCCTCATGAATACACTTGGCATTCATATCCGAAACCTGCAGTTTATCCCCCCCCCCCCCCCCAAGTTAAATTGGCTGCTGAGATTATTTATCTTTCTGTTTCTTTCCAGGGGCCAGTGGGTCCTCTTGGTGGTTTAGGACAGAAAGGGGTACCTGGATTTCCAGGACCTCAGGTATGCTTCCAGATTAAAAATTATCAGTTCACTGATATAAATAAATGTTCAAAGCTGTTTGTTTTTTAATAATAGTAATTGCTTTCTATTAGGGATCACCTGGCACACAAGGGAATGTTGGATCGAAAGGAAGTATCGGACCCAGGGGACAAAAGGTATATTTCTTACACCACCTGATTAGATATTTAAATATTTAAATATTACATGATTACATGTATACTCATATATATGCTTTAAACATTTAGGAATTAGTTTTTTTAATAGTCCTACCATTTTTACAGACTCAAAAGTAATTGAACAACCTAATGTAATTGGAAATATATCCATCATTTTTAATACTTCATGCAAATCCCTTGCATTCAATAACCACTTGAAGTCTTGAAACCATGAAAATGGCCAAATCCTGAGTTTCCTCCCTTCAGATTCTTTGCCATGCCTTTGCTGTAGTTGGCTTTAGTTGCTGCTTGTTTGTGGGCCTTTGTGCTTTGAGTTTTGTCTTCAATAAGTGAAAAACATGCTCAGTTGGGTTGACCAACTCAGCCATTGTAAAACCTTTCTTTGTCTTAAAGTCTTGAGTTGCTTTTGTGGTATGTTTTAGGTTTTTATCCATCTGTACTGTGAAGGGCTGTCCGATCAGTTTTGCAGCATTTAACTTAACATGAACAGAAAATATTGCTCTATATCCTTCAGAACTGATCCTGCTACCTCTATCACATCTGTCATATCATCAATAAGCACCAGTGACCCAGGTCCAATGACAGCCATTCAAGTATACTTTGGATCATGAGCCCTTCCTTTCCTTTTCCATACTCTTCTCTTCCCATCATTCTGGTAAAAATAAATCTTGGTTTCATCTGTTCAAAGACTCTTTTTTTTTTCCCCACCACAACTAGGAAGGTTTTCTACAAAGTCTAACCTGACCTTTCTGTTTGTGTGTTACCAGTGGTTTGCATCTTGAGGTGAACCCTCTGTATTTCCTTTCATGAAGGTGTCTCTCGACTCTGGTCTTTGACAATGATAGGCCTACCTTCTAAGAGTCTTCTTAACTTGACTAGATGTAAAAAGAGATATAAAAAGATATTTTAAAAAGTGGCTGTAATTCCTAAATGGTTAATGCAATATTTTTGTTTAATGCTTTGAATTAAAGCTGAATGTTTACACTTCAATCTTGATGGCTTCATTTCAAATCCATTGTGGTGGTGTACATAGGAAAAATTACATCACTGCCCAAATACTTATGGACCTGACTGTAAGTATAAAGTGTATACTGCACAAATTGTACCTGAGAGTACTATTTTTTTTAAAGCAGAGGGTAATCACACCAAACACTAACTTTTTATTACTCTTAACTGCTCTTTATAGTACTTGTTTGTCGAAACATCATTTCATTAAAACAGTAATCTCGGGTACAATTTGTGTCATAAGAAAGTGAGCTGGTAAGATTTACTGAGTGTCTTGCAGAACCATCCACAGTTCTTCTGGAGACTTTGTTGCAACTTGCTTCTTATTTTGCATGCAAAACCCTGCAGCCTTCGTTATGGGTTTGTTTGTTTGTTTGTTTGTTTGTTTGTTTGTTTGTTTGTTTGTTTGTTTGTTTAAGTATGAAAGGTTTCTTGGTTATGTAATATGTTGCACTCTATGAATGTATATACAAGTTCATTTTCTTGAGCAGGGTCAGCCAGGGGAACCTGGATATAAAGGTGCAGATGGGTCAGTGGGGCGCAGGGGCCCCCCGGTAAGTGTGAGGTGCAATTTATATGATCAGTTGGCAGTGGATGATAAAGCAACAAAATATATTCTATATCAAACTATATTTCACTGTTAGTTCTCACTGTACCTCCAAAACAGGGAAATGATGGCCCAGATGGATATGGATTACAAGGACCTAAAGGACATAAGGTTATACTATAGTCCACCCAGTACTTATCAGTAAAATTCAAAATTGATTTCTTTATGGTACAGCTTGACTTTTTAAACAAAATATTACAATTTCTACCTGCTCACAGGGGGATCCTGGTTTTCCAGGATATCCTGGACAACAGGTATGTTTTCTTTTATTATTACTTTTTATAGAGTTCAGACTGAATTTGTTACATGTTTATTCAACATTTTATCAAAGACAATTTTAGAAATATGCAAAGATTATATGCATCCATTCAGCTTAAAGCCATAATTACTGACATGACACACCAAAACCAGTACTGAGTAAGGTAATCATGATATATATTATAGAGTTCACATTGTTTATTGTTCCTTTGTATTAATTGTATTTTCTTTGTTTGTTTTTGAAAGTACAGCACTTTAAATTTATTTATGAAGTCTTTTTCAATCTTCAATGTCACAGTCAGATAAATGGGCCAAGAGACATCAGTACACTGTCAGATAACAATTAAATTAGGCAACTACAGGATAAATGTAATGTCAGTAATTATTATAATTAATAACTATAAGAATAACTATTAAGTAATATTTGATCATTATTTTGTCTTGTGCACACCTGGCAGATTTACTTTATCCTGGAAATGACTAATTCAGTACAAATATTTAGGTCATGGAGACGTCCTCATTATCTTTCATCTTAATTTTGAAAATTATGTATCTTGGGTGAACATAATAGACATATAAGCTATATTAATATACAGAAAAATATCTCTGGTCACATATATTATTAAATGTTCATATTGAGGCTATGATAAAAATGTAATACACTTTCAAAAATTCCTTTATTTGATATGGCTTATATCAGTTTATCAGTTTAATGGACTTCACTGTTCCAGATTTTACACAGCCAGTGTGATTGTTAAAATATGCTTTCACAGGCCTATACACTACCGGTCAAAAGTTTTAGAACACCCCAATTTTTCCACTTATTTCTTGCAATTCAAGTCGTTCAGCTCCAATGAATAGCTTGAAATGGTACAAAGGTAGGTGCTGAACTGTCAGAGGTAAAAAAATAAATAAATAAATAAAATTAAAAAAAGGTAAGGTTACCCAAAACTGAAAAATAATGTACATTTCAGACTTATACAAAAAGGCCTCTTTCAGGGAACATGCAGTGGGTTAACAATTTAAAGCTGTTCAACAGCAATGAAGGTTGATCAAGCCTTGAAAGCTGGTGCTACTAATTCCTACCGGTGTTCCAACTTTTCTTGATTGCTTACAACCCTCTCTGTCTACATAAAAGCAGTGTTGGAACACGCTGTGGTACCATACCCTCGTGAGCATCAGTTGAACAGTATTGTACTACAGGAAGTAGTGTGTTGCTACAAAAATGGCGAGAAAAAGGCAATTAACAAAGGAAGAGAGACATAACACTTAAAAATGTAGCTCTTTCCTACAGAGAAATTGCCAAGAAAGTCAAGGTGTCATTGAGTACAGTTTCCTTCACCATCAAAAGGCACTCAGAAACTGGGGGAAACTCTGACAGGAAGAGGTCTGGCAGACTCAAAGCCACAACTGAATCAGAGGACAAATTTCTGAGAGTTAACAGCTTGCGTGATAGGCGGCTCACAGGACAACAGCTTCAAACACAGCTTAATAGTGGTTGTAGTAAGCAAGTCTCAGTTTCAACTGTGAAGAGAAGACTTCGAGCTGCAGGTTTGACAGGACGAGTTGCAGCAAGAAAGCCATTGCTAAGACGTCAGAATAAGACAAAGAGGCTTGCCTGGGCCATGAAACACCGCCATTGGATTACTGAAGGCTGGAAGAAGGTATTATGGACTGATGAATCAAAATTTGAAATCTTCGGTTCATCATGCAGGATCTTTGTACACCGTCAAGTAGGCGAAAGGATGGTTCCATAGTGTGAGACATCAACTGTCAAACATGGAGGAGGAAGTGTGATGGTCTGGGCCTGTTTTACTGGATCCAGGGTAGGTGACTTGTACAGAGTGAGAGGCACCCTGAACCAAAATGGCTACCACAGCATTCTGCAGAGCCATGCAATACCCTCTGGTATGCGCCTAGTTGGTCAGGGGTTCATCCTACAACAAGATAATGACCCAAAACATAAGTCCAAGCTATGCCAGAACTACCTCAGGAATAAAGAACAAGATGGTAAGCTTGAAAACATGGAGTGGCCAGCACAGTCTCCAGACTTAAACCCCATCGAGCTGGTTTGGGATGAACTGGACAGAAGAGTGAAAGCAAAGCAACCTCTAAGTGCCACACATTTATGGGAACTTCTGCAACAGATTTGGGAAGAATTTTCTGAAGAATATTTGATTTCTTTTGTAGAAAGAATGTCATGAGTATGTTCAGCTGTTATATCTGCCAAAGGTGGCTACTTTGATGAGTCAAAAGTTTAGAATACATTTTGGTCTGTAAATTGATTCCATGATTTCTTTTTTAACTCCAATTGCTTATTTGTACTATGCTTTCATTTCAGAGTGCAATGAGACATTAAACTGAATAGTTTCCAATAAAAAACTGGAAAATTTGGGGTGTTCTAAAACTTTTGACCAGTAGTGTATCTTTTGGTCATTGGGAGCTTCTAATTTGTGCATTAGATTCTCTCTCTTTTTTTTTTTTTTTTAGATCTAAAGGCACAAGGCAGGTCTTCCAAATATCCCATCATTTATTTACAATTATAATTGAACTATTAGTAATTGCTGATGCCATTTGTATATAGTCCGGGAGCCATGGGGTCGGACCCGGAATTTTTGGTTAAAGTTTTTTTTTTTGCTTTATCTTATAGATTTGAGGTAGCTCTTCAAGATTTAAGAGGGTGCCCGGTGATATCCCTTGGGCAATTTAATATATTAACCCTTTAATGCCCTATATGCCCAAATAATGGAAGAAAATACAAAAAAAATAATATCAGTGTAAATACTGATATTAAATGCACCAAGTTGGCTGTATCTGATAGGTATTCACATTTTTCTCTATATTTGTCATTCAAATACATCAAATGTGGATTAATTAACCCTTTCATAACTTTTCCAAATTAGCGATTTTTATACAAGTATTACATAAACTCTACAGTTAATACAAAATAATGATCAATATCTATGTAAGAACTATACAGCATGCAAAAGAACTATATACAGCATGCACACACACACACTAATGACCAATAACTATGTAAAAGAACTATATACAGCATGCATACACTCACACCAATGATCCACTATGTAAACGAACTATATACAGCATGTATACACTCACACCAGTGATCCACTATGTAAAAGAACTATATACAGCATGTATACACTCACACCAGTGATCCACTATGTAAAAGAACTACAGCATTCAATAGAACTATATACAGCATGCATACACTCACACCAGTGATCCACTATGTAAAAGAACTACTGTATATACAGCATGAAATAGAAATATATACAGCATGCATATACATTCACACCAGTGATCCACTATGTAAAAGAACTACTGTATATACAGCATGAAATAGAAATATATACAGCATGCATATACATTCACACCAGTGATCCACTGTGTAAAAGAACTATATACAGCATGCAATAGAACTATATACAGCATGCATATACACTCACACCAGTGATCCACTATGTAAAACTACAGTATGCAATATATCAAGCATGCAAAATGGCATATACAGCATGCGCACACACACACAAGAATAGCAAAAGATACTGATTTTCAATTAACCAAATTGGCTGTACAGTATTCACGCTTTACTGTCATTCAAATTAGTCAAACGTGTAATTGACCCTTTCATAAATTTGCAAAATTAACAATTTTGATACAAGAACTACAGTACATAAAGCATGTACGTGCATGCATGCATGCACACGCACACACATACACACGCACACACACTAATGAGCAATAATTATGTAAAATAATTACATACAGTATGCAAACACACACACAAAACACAAAAACTATTTAAGGAAAGAACTAAGAGTTCAGATGAAAAAAAAACCCTCTAAACCCTTTTTCTGAAATTCTGTGGTGCTAAATCTCTACTCTGGAGCATCCTACTTGAAAGCAAGCACAAAAAATTGTGCAAGACACACTATTGACAGAACAACTGCATTTAGAGTTGCAGGGATTTTTACTCTTGCAGCTACATCTGATCATCTTCAAAATGTAATCCGGTGCCAGTTTGATATTTCCAGGTACACTTGTTGGGATCAGTGCTTTGTTCTGTGTGTCTTTAGTCCATCCAAATTCCTCAGGATTTAGTTCAAGTGGACGATTATCCAGAGTTCTCCATAATATTGCTTGAAAATGTGTTCTTTTCACATTTTCAAGAAATGCCTCTGTTGTTGGTGGAAGAGCAGCCAGGTTTGGTGAGGATAAATAACCTTTTCCATTCTTTTTCCCCCATACCACCAACCTTGTGTGTGACATGCTGTTACTGCCTCGAATGCCATAACACGCTGAGACAAAGTCAGTGGCTTCAATAGTGACTTGCTGGAATGGCACATTAATGTTTCCAATTGACGATAAATGATGACAGTGGAGTGTATGCCTAATAATTTAAGGCTCGCATTAACAACCAAAGTAATAAAGGGCTTTTTGGTATAAGCCCCACCCCCAATTGCATGGCCACACCCCCAACCATGGCTGGAACCCCACCCCCAGGCCTTAAACTCATCCTATTATGTTAACAAACACAAAAATAAGTATGATATATAGACTTTGGTGAACATAAAGTGAAGAATGTCAAAATGTCAGAATTTAGGCTATGACTGCAGCACATCCAACAATAAAGGGCCAATATCCGGAATTGCCCAAGGGATATCACCGGGCACCCTCTCTTATCTTAATGAGTAGACCTTGGACAACAACAAACAGCAAAAAAAAAAACTTTAACCGACGAAGCCAGGTTCAGCCAAATTTGGGCCTTTGGCTCCCGGACTAATACACCTCAAGCTACTTCTTGGTTCCATCACCAAACTTGGAGTTCTAATGAATTTGAGTTCTTCACCAAATGCAAACTCCAAGGCAGTCTACAAGAGAAATACAACTTCAGGTGCATGGTCACCAGATAATTTTCAAATATGTAAACCTAACATTGTTTTTCTTTAAATCTGGATGACTGATCAGATTTACATTTTTAGATTTTTGTGACAATCTGTTGTAAAGATGAAATGACTTGGACAGATGGTATAGTTTAATACACATATCTAGTACCTGTACTCCAGTTGGATAGATTTAGTCATGAATGCTGCTTTCTATCAGCTGAGGCATTTATAGCCAAGTGGACACACATACCTTTTTTTCTATCTACAATTCACTTCTTTAAAAGATAAACCACATTTTATTTCCAAAGAAAAGGATTCTTGTTGTAGAGAATTTTTTTTAGAAACTTTCTATTAAATCTATATTGGGATTTTTATTTTTAAAAATTTATTATTATTATTATTATTATTATTATTATTATTATTATTAATTTATTTTTTTACAGAATTTTAACCTGTTTACTGGCTAAAACAAATATGACCTATTTAACCTATCAGGTGCAAAATAAAAAATCATGACAAAAATTCAAGAGAAGAATCAGACTGGGAATCATAATGTTTGGCAATACTTCATAAAAAATGAAGGAGTGAATGACCTTTGTGCCCTTTGAGAGTCGGTACATGAATTGGAAGTGGAATGGCAGAGGTTGTATTAGTATTCTGGCGATTTTGTCCTCTGTTGACAGGGAGTGGTAGTGTACTGAGAGCCTAATGCTCTGTATGCACTCATCGTTTATTACAACCCCAATTCTAAAATAAAAAGTTGGGATGCTGAATAAAACATAAATAAAAACAGAATGTAGTGATTTGCAAATCTTTTTCAGCCTATATTCAATTGAATAAGATTCACAGACAATATATTTAATGTTCAAACTGATAAACTTTATTGATTTTTTGTAAATGTGCACTTATTCTAAATATGATGCCTGTAACATGTTCCAAAAAAGTTGGGAGAGGGGCAACAAAAGAATGGAAAAGTTGTGGAATTACATAACGGGCATTTAGTAGACGTTCGTATCCAGAGCAGCCTGGAGAGCAGTTGGGGTTTAGGTGCCTTGCTCAAGGGCACTTCAGCCATTCCTGCTTGTCCAGGGAATCAAACCAATGACCATTTGGTCCCAAAGCTGCTTCTCTAACCGTTAGGCCATGGCTTCCCCTATGAGTGCATATTTACAAAAGCAATTAAGTTTATCAGTTTGATGATAAAATATATTGTCTTTGTATTGTATTCAGTTGAATATAGGTTGATTGAATATAGGTACATTATTTTTATATTCATGTTTTACACAGTGTCCCAACATTTTGGAATCAGTATTCCTATTATGCATGTTCTATAATGTAATATTATGTGTCATATTGTCTATTTTTAAATAGCAACAATAATATGCCATTATTATTTATTTTACTTTATATTCATTTGCATTGCATGCATTAAAATATTATGCAGTTGTATGTTGAACATTACATGTATCTTTACTATATTGGTGCTGTTTTAATTTGGATGCTCTCTTTTAATTTCATTAAAATCAAATTTAAAAATAAATGTCCAAGTGTATCAAAACTTTTTTTTTTAATTTTGCTTAGGGTCAAACTGGGGATCCTGGGCGCAAAGGAGATAATGGTCCTAAAGGCCGAAGAGGAAGAGGGGTAACAGTAGTTGTCATTAATGTTCCATAACTAATAATAGTCCCTTTCTCAGACTGGTTACTTTGCTCAATATTGGCCTCATGTATTACAGGGAAATGCAGGCAGGACAGGAGCACCGGGTAATACTGGTGATGGTGGACCAGCTGGACACAAGGTCAATAAGCTTTAAGAACATTATTTATGACATTTGAAAATTGACTATTCATTTGAAGAGTATACCTTATGTTTTTACTAAAAGGGCCCTAAGGGACCACCAGGAACCAGAGCAATGTTTGTAAGTCTTTTTTTTCTTTGCTTTTCACTGATCAGTTTCTTTCTGTCATCGATAACTATTGTCTTGTATTCTTTTAGCCTTGTCAACTGATCAGCTATATACAAGACAACTGTGGTAACGTTGTATAATACTGTACTTTGATTCAATGCTATTAAATTGCATTAAATTAGAAGTTTATACTCTTTTTAACTTTAATTTACCATGTTTTACTCCCGCAGTCTGCTGTAAAGGTAGATCTCTTACTTTCTTTGCTATGCAACACACCTTTAATAAGAATGCTAAGGATTCAGTGTTTAAATGGACATCAGTGAACATGAACACGTCTTCTTTGGCATGTCTTCACCTCTAGAAAAAGCAGCTTGCCCTGTCTACCCTACTGAACTGGTGATTGGTTTGGACATGTCTGATGATGTGGATCCTCCATTATTTGAGAGAATGCGCTCAACTTTGCTTTCTTTGCTGGACAGCATCGATATCGCTGAAAGCAACTGTCCCACAGGGACACGAGTGTCTGTGGTTTCTTACAGTTCTAACACCAAGTACCTCATCCGTTTTTCTGACCATCGTCATAAGAAGGACTTGGTGGAAGCTGTGAAAAACATCCCTCTGGAACGTACATCCAACAGACGCAACATTGGTGCAGCCATGCGCTTTGTGGGTAGAAATGTCTTCAAACGTATTCGTCAGGGTGTTCTGATCAGGAAGGTGGCAATTTTCCTCTCTGGTGGACTGTCCGAGGATGTGACATCCATAACCACGGCTGTTCTAGAATACAAAGCTCTGGATATAAACCTTGGCGTTATTGGTTTTAAGAACACTCCTAACATTCAGCGTGCTTTTAAGGTAATATAAAATGGTAATAGTGATGTCTGAAGCAGATGATGCTTGAATGATCAGGTTGATTGCTGTGATGCACCATTTTAGACTTTTCTCAACTTTACTTCTGTTGTGTTGCAATAAGGCGGATGAAAGAGGAAGCTTTATTAATGTGCTCGAGACCTCAGAGACCCGGAATGTAGCACTTAAGAAGATCCAGCAATGTGTCATCTGCTTTGGTAATATGTAAAACTGGGTGATGCTTATCTGAATAATACATTTTCTTGTGAACTAATAAAAAAAGTAAAAGGCATGCTGATGCTTAGTCAGTAACAAAGACATTTTAACGAGGATTAATAACAAGGTTTTATTTTTTTTATCTGCTGTCTTCTCAGATCCTTGCAATCCAGCTACAAATTGTCCTGGCACCAGTGAGGTGTCCTCTCCAGAGCAGGTAGATGTGGACCTGGCGTTGCTGATGGATGGTTCCCAGAGCATCCAGGCAGATCAGTATGAGGGAGTGAAGCAGGTGTTGGGTACTGTGTTGGACCAGCTTGTCGTGAGTGATCAGCCCAACAAAGCTGACAGACAGGCGCGAGTGGCGCTTTACCAGCAGAGCTCATCATACAGCGAGGCCCAGGCTCCAGTCAAGCAGATCTTTACTTTCCAGCAGTTCCAACACCGCAACCTGATGAAGCAGAGCATCTTCAAAAATCTACAGCAGACTGGCGGCTACTCCAGGCTGGGTCACGCCTTGGAATTTGTAATCATGCACGGTCTTCTCACTGTTTCCAAGCCTCGAAAACACAAGATGGTGCTGCTTATAGTTGGAGGAGAGACAGAATATGCTGATAAAGCAAAACTGGACTTTATCTCCATGAAAGCAAAGTGTCAGGGTGTGGTGCTTTTCACTCTTGCAGTCGGGGATCATTTCAAGAGCACTCAAGTGGAGCAGCTTGCCAGCTTTCCCACAGAGCAGCACGTAGTTCACTTGGGCCATGTAAAGCAAGGAGAGCAGGAGTACTCTCGACGTTTTATAAGGACTTTCCTCCATGTTCTAAGACGTGAGGGAAATTTGTGTTTCACAAAAAATGTATTAGTATTTAAACTAGGGTTGTCAGTTGATTTAATTTCCTCAATTATGATTAACTGCACACTTTCTGTGATTAATCACATATTTCATCACACTGGGATTTCATGAAAAGCCATGAAGTGTAACATTGTGTAACTCAAAAAGTATTGTTTCTTTATGATCACAGTTCTCACGATACAGCTATGGAAAACATTAAGAGTTTTTAATGGTGACCATTAAAATTGGTCTGTTAATTTTTCCATAGCTGTAGAGATTAAAAAAAAAATAGATGCATACATAAATATTGTGAGGTTTCAGCACATAACGTCACAGTGTTTCACACAGGTATTTCCAAGATAGAAGATAATCTCTAATTACATTGACCATTGTTTTGTAATTGACTCTGATATACTGACAATGATTCTTATTTATCAATCTTCTCGTAAAGTTGTGTGTAAATGTTTGTGTCAGCCAAACGAAACATTTCTGCCGGATTTACAAAAGTTGCTCAGGATAAAGCCTGCAACAGTCAGTATATATATATATATATATATATATATATATATATATATATATATATATATATATCTCCATCCATCATCTATAGCCACTTATCCTGCGCAGGGTCACGGGCAAGCTGGAGCCTATCCCAGCTGACTATGGGCAAGAGGCGGGGTACACCCTGGACAAGTCACCAGGTCATCACAGGGCTGATGCATAGAAACAAACAACCATTCACACCTACGGTCAATTTAGAGCCACCGATTAGCCTAACCTGCATGTCTTTGGACTGTGGGGGAAAACGGAGCACCTGAAGGAAACCCACGCAGACACGGGGAGAACATGTAAACTCCACACAGAAAGGCCCCCGTTGGCCACTGGGCTCGAACCCAGAACCTTCTTTTATTTATATATATATATATATATATATATATATATATATATATATATATATATAAGTAAAAGTGCAGTGATGCAGCAAATTACTGTATATAATCTTAAGTCAATCAAGTCGAGGTTTAAATCTTCTTATGCATAAATTTACTCACTCCCAGGAGTAGGGTATGAACAGAATACCAATTTTCTTGTACACTCATACTAATGATTTACACACAATTCCATTTGTATCCAGCTTAATAAATGAGGCTCATTATTGTTCATTAGTGCAACAAATAAGTAATTAAGAACATATATTTCCACTGTGATGGGTAGCACAGTGGTGTAGTGGTTAGCACTGTTGCCTCACAGCAAGAAGGTCCTGGGTTTCAAGCCTTGCAGCTGACAAGGGCCTTTCTGTGTGGAGTTTGCATGTTCTCCCCGTGTCTGCGTGAGTTTCCTCCGGGTGCTCCGGTTTCCCCCACAGTCCAAAGACATGCAGGTTAGGCTAATTGGTGGCTCTAAATTGACTGAAGGTGTGAATGTGAGTGTGAATGGTTGTTTGTCTCTGTGTTAACCTTGCGATGACCTGGCAACTTGTCCAGGGTGTACCCTGCCTCTCTCTCATATGCCGCTTTTCCACTACAAACGTGGCTGAGTCGGGCTGAGCCGTGCCGTGCTGAGTTGGGCTGAGTTGAGCTGAGTGGGGCTGTTGGAGTTGCATTTCGACTACAACCGCGCTGAACCGTGCTGACTGGAAGTGGGTGGACACATTGGGTGGAGTTAGCGAAAGTGGGTGGACGTCACGTGATGTCGTTAAGCAGCGCAAACAGTGACATCAGTGAGCTTTTAAGCGGTAGCCTCACGACCCGGATAGTAAACAATAAACATGGAGGACATGGAGTCGTTAGTGTTGCTGGTCTTGGTTCTGTGGCTTGTTGTCACCGACAACGCCAACAGATACTGGCAAGAGCGTATAGATGAGGCAAGGTGCATAAGGCTTCAGAAATTCTCGTAATTCGTAATTCTTCTTCTTCCGGGTTTACGGTGTTTACAGATCCCAGCGTGCTCGCGGGGCGTGTGTGGGCATGTGAGGACACTCCTCCTCACCAATCGGTGCACAGGGGAGTGTCTGCTCACGCCCCCAGCCTCACTCGGCTCGCTTTGGCTCGCTTCAGCCCCACTCCAAAACCGTGCAAGTTTTAGGGGCTAAGCAGGGCTGAAGCAAGCGGAGTCGTGCTGTTTTTTGGTAGTCGAAACGCGAGCCGTGTCGGGCTGAAGTGAGCTGAAAAAGGGTAGTGGAAAAGGGCCAATAGTCAGCTGGGATAGGCTCCAGCTTGCCTGCGACCCTGTACAGGATAAGCGGTTACAGATAATGGATGGATGGATATTTCCCCTGTGGGAATACCCATCTAATACTATACAATTAACAGGATATAGAGCAGTTTATGATCTTAATATATGTAATATTAAGTGCTGACTGCCTTTCCATTTTAAGTCAGATAGAATCTTATAATACTAAGGTCACAAATTGTGTTCTTATAATTGGCTGAAATAAAACTGTTTAATAATCTTCTAATATTGCAACAATGCAACAGTTGTCCATGAATTGTCTGTGTAATACATGGCCGTACTAAGGTACACTATATGGCTAAACATATGTGGACACCTAACCATCACACATCACACATATGTACAGTGGGGCAAAAAAGTATTTAGTCAGCCACCAATTGTGCAAGTTCTCCCACTTAAAAAGATGAGAGAGGCCTGTAATTTTCATCATAGGTACACTTCAACTATGAGAGACAGAATGGGGGGAAAGAATCCAGGAAATCACATTGTAGGATTTTTAATGAATTAATTGGTAAATTCCTCAGTAAAATAAGTATTTGGTCACCTACAAACAAGCAAGATTTCTGGCTCTCACAGACCTGTAACAACTTCTTTAAGAGGCTCCTCTGTCCTCCACTCGTTACCTGTATTAATGGCACCTGTTTGAACTCGTTATCAGTATAAAAGACTGGTGCGGGAGTATGAGAGGACTTCCAGAAAACTGGCAGACATCTTAACCAGAGTGGATCGTTCATTTTTGTCAACCTGGAACGACCAGCATTGAACAGAGGTGGGTGTCTATGACATCTTATCAGCCGCCCACAATGCAGCCATCAGCATTCTGATTCGGATTCTATGATGATCCATGAGAGGATAAATACTGGATACTCCCTAGTAGTCAGACAGAACTGAGGATGCCTTTCGGAGGAGAGGCGAAACGTTTTCAAGAATCGTCAAGCAAGTCCAGTTGCTCTCTTCAACCAACCACAGATTACTATGTACCTGGACGACTGAGTTTCTTCACAGATATGTATAAAAGACACCTGTCCACAACCTCAAACAGTCACACTCCAAACTCCACTATGGCCAAGACCAAAGAGCTGTCAAAGGACACCAGAAACAAAATTGTAGGCCTGCACCAGGCTGGGAAGACTGAATCTGCAATAGGTAAGCAGCTTGGTGTGAAGAAATCAACTGTGGGAGCAATTATTAGAAAATGGAAGACATACAAGACCACTGATAATCTCCCTCGATCTGGGGCTCCACGCAAGATCTCACCTCGTGGGGTCAAAATGATCACAAGAATGGTGAGCAAAAATCCCAGAACCACATGGGGGGACCTAGTGAATGACCTACAGAGAGCTGGGACCAAAGTAACAAAGGCTACCATCAGTAACACACTACGCTGCCAGGGACTCAAATCCTGCAGTGCCAGACGTGTCCCCCTGCTTAAGCCAGTACAGGCCCATCTGAAGTTTGCTAGAGAGCATTTGGATGATCCAGAAGAGGATTGGGAGAATGTCATATGGTCAGATGAAACCAAAATAGAACTTTTTGGTAAAAACTCAACTTGTTGTGTTTGGAGGAGAAAGAATGCTGAGTTGCATCCAAAGAACACCATACCTACTGTGAAGCATGGGGGTGGAAACATCATGCTTTGGGGCTGTTTTTCTGCAAAGGGACCAGGACGACTGATCCGTGTAAAGGAAAGAATGAATGGGGCCATGTATCGTGAGATTTTGAGTGAAAAGCACCTTCCATCAGCAAGGGCATTGAAGATGAAATGTAGCTGGGTCTTTCAGCATGACAATGATCCCAAACACACCGCCCGGGCAACGAAGGAGTGGCTTCGTAAGAAGCATTTCAAGGTCCTGGAGTGGCCTAGCCAGTCTCCAGATCTCAACCCCGTAGAAAATCTTTGGAGGGAGTTGGAAGTCCGTGTTGCCCAGCGACAGTCCCAAAACATCGCTGCTCTAGAGGAGATCTGCATGGAGGAATGGGCCAAAATACCAGCAACAGTGTGTGAAAACCTTGTGAAGACTTACAGAAAACGTTTGACCTCTGTCATTGCCAACAAAGGGTATATAACAAAGTATTGAGATGAACTCTTGTTATTGACGAAATACTTATTTTCCACCATAATTTGCAAATAAATTATTTAAAAATCAGACAATGTGATTTTCTGGATTTTTTTTTCTCATTTTGTCTCTCATAGTTGAGGTATACCTATGATGAAAATTACAGGCCTCTCATCTTTTTAAGTGGGAGAACTTGCACAATTGGTGACTGACTAAATACTTTTTTGCCCCACTGTACATGCTTAACATCGTACACCAACTTGGCACAGCATGTCTTTATGGACATCATGTTATGCACAGGGACATTGTCATACTGGAACAGGTTTGGGCCACTTGGTTCTACTGAAGGGAAAATTTAATGCTGTATCATACAGTGACATTCACTACAGTTGTTTGCTTCCCAATTTGTGGCAATAGTTTGGGGAAGGTCAATGGACAGGTTTCCACGTACTTTTGGCCATGTAATGCATTAATGCATTCATTTTGACAGCCCTAATTAAAGCTAAAGTGCTTTCTTACCCTCTTTTGTTTCATGCTCTCAGATATTGAATGGATGTATGGTTGAGTTGGATTTGTTCTGATTTTATGAATACAGGGGACATGAATGCCTACCCTGCTCCATTGCTCAGAAAACAATGTGAGAGTCTTCAGCACCAGCATGGTCATGATGTCCTTGATGTCTCTGAGGCTACGAAGAGGCCACCCATTGACAGGTAATATTACAAAACTCCTTTTTATATTTTCTTTGTTTCTTGATGCTCCGCCACACCTTTACTACAGCAGTCAACAGTTCCTGCTTTTTCATGGGGCATTTTGTGTTTATTTTTGCCCTCAGTAAATGAAATACATGTTCAATTGTATTCAGGTCAGACGATGAGCAAGAAGACTTGGTTATTGCAGAAAATTCCACTTTTTTGCCTTAAAAAATATTGGGTTGCGTTTGAGGTATGCTTTGGTTCATTATCTATCTGCACTATGAAGAGCTGACCAATAGAAAACATTTTAAATATAACCATATACACTTCAGAATTCAATTCATCATGCTTTTTTTTTTTTAGCAGTAAAATCATCAATAAATACAAGGGAACCAGTTCTATTAGAAGCCATACATGCCCATGCCATAAGATGAGTCTGATCATGAGCAGTTCCTTCTTTTCTTCATACTCTTCTTTTCCCATCATTCTGGTAAAAGTTGACCTTTGTCTCTTCTGTCCATGGGACATTGTTCGTGAACTGTACAGGATTTTTTTTTATGTTTTTGCCAAACTCTAATCTAGTCTTACTGTTTTTGAGGCTTACTAATTTTTATAGCTTGGGGTAAACTCTATTTACTTTGGTGAAGACGTCTTCTGATTGTTGATGTTGCCACAGATATGCCTACCTCCTGGAGGTTGTTCTCGATATGGCCAACTGTTATGAAGGACCTTTTCTTCACCAGGGAAGGAATTCTTCTTTCACCCACCACAATTGTTTTCAGTGGTCTTCCCAGGTTTTTGATATTTTTTAGCTCACCCTTGCATTATTAGTGATGCAGTGCTATGCATTGCAAACTATTGCCTCCTATAGGGAGTCATTTTTGTTATTATTTTAAGAAGGTACCAGATGTAACACATCTTTATTTTGCTAGGGTCACCAGGAAGAGCACACGTGCGCTCTTCCACCTTTAGCACAGTGATTTGCCAATGATTACAATGTTTCATTTATTAATGAATGATGCATCATGCATTTTAATAATTTATTGTTAGATTTGATGTTGCGGAAATTTTGAGACACAGCTTAAATTTTTTTCCCTATTATCATTTGTTATAGCCATGATAAATTGTTGTCCCTTCATCAGGAACTCCTTCTCTCTTGCTGTCTCAAAAAAACATGCAGCTTGTAATTTTACTGAGAAATTGGAAAGTACATACTTTTGGCCATAGAAAGTGTAATCTACTCTGTCCCTAGAACTTTCTTGTTCTATTCCTGCTGTTATATAAAATAAATTCAATCTCTCATTTAGGTAAGTATGCATATAATTTCTTCAGTATTTTTTAGAAGCACCTTTCACAGCAATTATAGCTTCAAGTCCTCTTAGGAAAGTCTCTGCAGGCATTGCACACATGGATTTTAACAGGTTTTGTCATTCTTACTGGTAGATCTTCTCAAGCTCAGTCATACTGTATGTTAACAGTTTGTGAGCTGCCATTTTCAGGTCTTTCCACAGACATTCTATAGTATTCAAATCTGGGTTTTGGCTGGGCTACCCAAGGACTTTCAGAGGCTAATCTCACAGCCAGTCCAGCATTGTTTTGGCTGTGTAATTTGGATCATTGTCTTGCTGAAATTTGCTCCTAGTGTGAGGTTGTGTGGCTCGTTATCGGCTGCATTCATTATTCCCTAGATTCTGACAAGTCCACCCTTATGCTTGGGGGAGGGGGGGCATAATAGGATGATGCTGTCACCACCATGGTTCACCAATAAGCAATTATTGTATGAGATTGAACAAAATATCGTGATTTTTTTTTTTTTTTTTAGTGGTGAGCAAGCAATGCTGCAAGCTGATGCCGAAGGCATAGGCAAATAATTGCTTGTGAGACACTGACAAATCATGATATTTTGTGAAAACAGAATTCAATAATTGTTTTATCCTTCAATTTAAAAAAAAATACTGATTATAAAGTTCACGTGACGAGTAAAAGGATAACAAAGAAATTGAGCCATGTTGACAAAAGTGCGAAGTGACTGCACGTGAGCAGACCATTAAGACACTTCTGACATTGTCTCTGGTTCAGGAGTCGCTTGATATTAGGAATGTGACAGTTGTAGCTCCTTTCCTGAAGATGTCTATGCATGGTGGCTCTTGATGCACAGACACCAGCCTCAGTCCACTCCTTATGAAGCTCTCCCAAGTTTTTGAATGGACTTTTCTTGATAATCCTCTCAAGGAAGCAGTCATCCCTGTTGCTTGTACCGTCCTGGCCCAGATGCAGCAAAACAGGCCCAAACCATGATACTACCACCACCATGTTTCACAGATGGGATAAGTTTCTTATGCTGGAATGCAGTGTTTTCCTTTCTCCAAACATAATGCTTCTCATTTAAAACAAAGTTCTATTTTGGTCTCATCTGTCCACAAAACATTTTTTTCAATAGCCTTCTGGCTTGTCCACATGATCTTTAGCAAACTGCAGATGAGCAGCAATGTTCTTTTTGGAGAGCAGTGGCTTGCACTCCAAACCCTTGCAACCCTGTCATGCACACCATTGTTGTTCAGTGTTCTCCTGATGGTGGACTCATGAACATTAACATTAGCCAATGTGAGAGAGGCCTTCAGTTGCTTAGAAGTTATCCTGGGGTCCTTTGTGACCTTGCCGACTATTACATGCCTTGCTCTTGGAGTGATCTTTGTTGGTCGACCACTCCTGGGGAGGGTAACAATGGTCTTGAATTTCTTTCTTCCATTTGTACACAATCTGTCTGATTGTGGATTGGTGGAGTCCAAACTCTTTTTAGAGATGGTTTTGTAACCTTTTCCGGCCTGATGAGCATCAGCAATGCTTTTTCTGAGGTCCTCAGAAATCTCCTTTGTTCTTGCCATGATACACTTCCACAAACATGTGCTGTGAAGATTAGACTTTGATAGATCCCTTTTCTTTAAATAAAACAGGGTGCCCACTCACAGCTAATTGTCATTCCATTGATTGAAAACACCTGACTTTAACTTCACCTTCAAATTAGCTGCTAATCCTAGAGGTTCACATACTTTTGCCACTCACAGATATGTAATATTGGATCATTTTCTTCAATAAATAAATGACTGAGTATAATATTTTTGTCTCAGTTGTTAACTGGGTTCTCCTTATCTACTTTTAGGACTTGTGTGAAAACCTGATGATGTTTTAGGTCATATTTATGCAGAAAAATAGAAAATTCTAAAGGGTTCACAAACTTTGAAGCACCACTGTAGAGGTTTTCTCCTCTCAATCATTCACACCTATGGGCAGTTCAGAGTAACCAGTTAACTTAACTGCATGTCTTTGAATAGTGGGGGAAACCAGAGCACCTGGAGGAAACCCATGCAGACACAGGGAGAACATGCAAACTCCATACAGAAAGGCCCCTGTCAGCCATGAGGTTTGAACCCATAACCTTTCTGCTGTGAGGTGATGGTGCTAATGAGATGGTTATGCTTCCAGCAAATTCTTCCATCTTGACAGAGGACTTCTAATACTATGTTATGGTGGTCACTGGGTTACTGATTACCTCCCTGACCAGGCCCTTCTAGCCCATTACTGAATTTGGCTGCTGAACTGTAGGAGGAATGCTGGTGGTTCCAAAATTCTTTCATTTCACAATGTTGGAGCCCACTGTGCTCCTGGGAACATTCAAAGCTTTAAAAGTGGTTTTATATCTTTGCCTAGCTGTATGTCTTGACTTAATTTGATCATTGCTTCTATAGAGAGTTCCTTGAGCTTAATGGCTTGGTTTTTGTTCTCACACTAAATGTTGACTTTATATAGACTTGTGTATGCCTTATTAAAACATGTCCAAATCAATTAAATTAGCCACAGATAGACTCCAGTCAAGTTCTAGAGCCATCTCAAGATAATCAAAGCAAACAAGATGCATCTGAGCTCAGTTTGGAGTGACTTAAGTAAGGATATGAATACTGAGCTAAATGAGATGTTTCAGTTTTTGAGTTTTAATAAATTTTCACAAAATATCCAAAAATTGTTTTCACTTTGTTACGATGGAATATTGTGTCTAGGGATGCAAGCAGGTGTTTTATATTGTGGGTGGTGGAATTTTAAGCAGTATGGGCTGTGCACTACAACGCCACTCACAAATTATAGTCAAATAGTTTTCCTTCTAATCAAAAATTGGATAAAACCATAAATGATAAGTTTATATTAATGCACTCATAATGCTTTATCATTCCTATAAGAGCTCATTCAGAGGGATTTGCATGATGGATGCTCCACATAATCTCAGCCTAATAAAAGAGATTAAAAATGTGTTATTTAGCATAACAAAAAATACTGTATAATCGTTGACATGGTGACATTTTCTGTTCGAAAATTATTATTGGAAGAGTATCTAGTGTCAGAGTCAGTAAGTGAGCAAGTTTCCCAGCACTGAAGTTATTTCCTACTATGCTTACATTATAGCAGCTACATACAGTGCTTGAAGATGTATTCTGATCCTTTACTTAAGTAAAAGTACTAATATCACTCTATGTAACTACTCCACTACAAGTAAAAGTCCTGCAGTCAAAACCTTACTTAAGTAAAAACACGTATTGTCAACAAAATGTTTTTAAAGTATGAAAAGTAAAAGTGCTCATTATGCACTAAAATGGTCCCTGTCAGCATTATACAATTATATATGATGTTTTTGGATTAATATTATGACTGCATTCATGTGTATATTGCATTTTACTGATGTAGATGTTAAACTTTGTGCTAATTTTTAATTACTTTATATACTGTTGGATACTTTAGTCTACAGCAAAGAGAACATATTCTGTAAGATCATAAGATGCATTACTGTTCTGTGGGAACCACATATCGCTAAAAAAGTAACCAGTCACTAAAACTGTCAGACAAGTATAGTGGAGTAAACGGTACAATATTTGCCTCTGTGATGTAGTGTAGAAGTATAAAATGGAAAATCAAGTAAAGTACAAGTATGTACAAGAATTTGTACTTAAACACAGTACTTGAGTAAATGTACTTCATTCCATTTCACCACTGTATACAGTTGTTTCCTCACCAGCTTCTATGTTTTCTTTCTCTTGAATTTAAGAGACAAAAAACACAGTTTGTCATGTTACTGAGAAAGCAGACAACACAAACTCCCCACTCCTTATGCATTTCCTAAAAGGGCTCTAAAGTTTAATTAAGGCATTTGTCAAAATTTTGATAGAAGCACATATACTAGTAGTGGTTTTACAATATAATGGCAGTGCGTAAAAATTCATATACATCAGTCTCAGTTGTGGTTTTCAAATATAAAGCAAAAATATCTTAGGCTTTTCCATCATAAAACTTTTGGCCATTTGACAGTATTGAAACATTTTTCTTAACTTGCACATCTTGGTGATGTGATTTACATCTAGATTGCCAAGAAAAAAATCAGGACTGGCTTTACCTAGATTCACTAAAACTACCAGTAGTAGTAAAGCTCAAACAAACGGGCATTTTTGCCAGCGATGAAAAGTAGTACGGCGGGCAGTAAATATGAAGCAGCAGCCATAGCAATACTGGCAATATTGACGATGGTGGCTGGATTACACTGAATAAAAGTTAGTCAGAATATTACGCACATTTTTAAAAATCAGTCACATTTTACTCAGACACGCTGAAGTTTATCCAAGGATTTTATTTGTACCTATTGCTTTTATTATTATTTGTTATATTCTAAGGCTTGCATTAGTGCTTCTTACTATCATATTTTTCATTGATGTTTTTTAATTAACTTCTGTTTAACAAATCAGGAACATGTGTTCTGAAAGACAATGTGATTAAAAGAATTGCTTCTTCCTCAGGAGTCCTTTCCCAACATCAGATTACTTTGATGAAGCAGAGAAAAAATTAGTGGACAAGGAGGAAGAAGAAGATGTGTATGAATATATGTATGATGCTGAACAGAGAGGGACACTGATGGAGATTGTGTATGAAAATGGGGACCCGCTGACTCCAGGACATGGAGATTCAAATGGTAAAGCAGACTCATTTTCATGAGCATGTCTTAAAAAATTTAAACCCCCCCCCTTTTTTGTAAATTATATTACAACAACAGTAACCTGAGTGCACCTCAAGTGTTTGAGTTTACAATATATCCAAGAGCACTACAAACCTAGGCTTACAAATCATTATAAAGAGACCGTATGAGATTTGTGTGTGAGTATTATAAATGTAAGCAAATGTAGTGTGATTACTGTGTCCTATATGCACCATGCATGTTTCTTTTCTGTTTTGCTTCTAGCCCAGTCTTTACTGTATATGAGCAGTGGCACAGTGTGTTGAGAATATGTCAAAAAATGGTACTATGATAGCATAGTTGGTGCATGCTTATAATTATGGTATGGTGGTTGTGATGACAACTGTTTTAGTACAGAAAATGAATGTTTCAAGACATGTGTCATCTGTATCCGTAAACACTGCAGTATCATTGTTATGTAACTTAACTTTAAAGCATTCCTGCTAACACTCACCCCATACTTCCCCCTTCTCTTCCTGTCTCCCCTTCCAGATTTGTGCTTCATGAAAAAAGATATAGGGCCCTGCAGAAAGTATGTATTCAAATGGTTCTATAATCAAGAGCAGAACAAATGCCTTATCTTCTTGTATGGAGGATGCGATGGGAATCTTAACAGGTTTGACACAAAGGAGGACTGTGAAGCCCACTGTGTGGAGCTTCCTACTATACAGTGACTTTTTCAAGTCAACTCTTTTCTCTGGTTATATATGAAATGATGGCACAGTAGGATATGACAGTACCTATTTGTGAAATCCAAATAACCTACACACATTAAAGTTTCCAGCTTGTTTGTTACTCTACCACAAGTAATAGCATTTGCTTTCTGTTTCCCTCTAAGTACAGAGGTATTTTCACAGTTGTTGCTGACAGGTTCAATACTTCTGATACTGTAACTCTGTAAATGAAATGTGACTCACTAGATTCAATATTTCATTTCACCATGAAAGACAATTACTATGAAGTTGTTTATTCTTTAATAAAGAATGTAAATTAATTTTTCAATATGGTTACCATTTAATTTTGTGTTTGTTTTATATAAATAAAACTTTGGACATAATTCACACATTCTACAAACCCTGATTCCAAAAAGTTGGGACACTGTGTAAAATGTAAATAAAAAGAGAATGCAATTATTTGCGAATCCTATTCCACCTATATTCAACTGAATACTATATACAGACAATATAGTTAATGTTCAAACTGATACATTTTATTGTTTTCTGTAAATATACACTCATTCTGAATTTGATGCCTGCGACATGGTCCAAAAAAGTTGGGACAGGGACAAATTTACAGCTGTGTTACAACACCTTCTCTTTCATCAACACTCAGTAAGTGTTTGGGAACTGTGGACACATTTTTTTTAAGTTTTGAACATGAAATTCTTTCCCATTCTTGCTTGATATATGACTTAAGTTGCTCAACAGTCTGGGTTATCCATTGTCATATTTTGCGCTTCATAATGCACCACACATTTTTAATGGGAGGCAGGTGAGCCAGTTTAGCATCCGCACTCTTTTACTATGAAGCCATGCTGTTGTAGTATGTTCAGAATGTGGCTTGGCATTATCTTGCTGGAATAAGTAGAGATGTCCCTGAAAAAGACATCATCTGGACAGCCACATATGAGTCCATGTAATATCCGTTATATAATCATGTCAGTTTTTAATGCACTGCTGCCTGAGGGTCCGAAGGTCACGGATGTTCAATGTTGGTTTTCAACCTTGCCCCTTGCACACAGAGATTCTTCTGGATTCTCTGAATCTTCCCCATTGCAACTATTTGGAATGTGTTACAAGCATCAAATTCAGAATGAGTGTATATTGACAAAAAAACAATAAAGTTTATCAGTTGGGACGGCACGGTGGTGTAGTGGTTAGCGCTGTTGCCTCACAGCAAGAAGGTCCGGGTTCAAGCCCAGCAGCCAGTGAGGGCCTTTCTGTGTGGAGTTTGCATGTTCTCCCCGTGTCCGTGTGGGTTTGCTCCGGTTTCCCCCACAGTCCAAAGACATGCAGGTTAGGTTAACTGGTGACTCTAAATTGACCGTAGGTGTGAATGTGAGTGTGAATGGTTGTCTGTGTCTATGTGTCAGCCCTGTGATGACCTGGCAACTTGTCCAGGGTGTACCCCGCCTTTCGCCTGTAGTCAGCTGGGATAGGCTCCAGCTTGCCTGCGACCCTGTAGAACAGGATAAAGCAGCTAGAGATAATGAGATGAGATGAGTTTATCAGTTTGAACATAAAATATATTTTCTTTGTATTATATTCAGTTGGATATATCAAGAAGAATTTGTAAATCATTGCATTCTGTTTTTATTTACGATTTACACAGCATCCCGACATTTTTGGAATCGTGGTTGTTTTAGCATGTTAACTGTTCATTTTCATATCACTCTAATTATAACCAAAATCATTCATATTAATAATTGAAGGTACTCAGTGAACCAGCAACATGGGGTGAACTTGATCCTGAGCTTATTTATTTTGCTGCAAATGCAGTGGTAAAAAGAAGGGATAAAACTCTCTCAGAATCCATACCTCAGAATCTGTAGATGGTATTTCAAACTATGACCCATGTATGATACATATCTCCAAATATGATCCAGATTCTTGCAAGAATTTAAAAAAGATATCTCCAGATTCTTGAGGTTTTGGTGCAGTGCTTATGGATAAAAATCAACCTTAGAAAGTCTCTTTCTCATTACTTTTAGAGTAAAGAGCTTAAAGGATATGCACAGAACCTTTATTTTAAAATGCATTTCTGAGTGGATAGTATCTCCATCCTTGACTCTTGTATGGTGCATAAATGGGAATTAAAAATAGATAGTTTTGAGAGTTAAAATCAACCGCAAAGTTGGCATTCGAGCTGCCCCGCTGAGCCAGCCAGCCCTGAGTGCGTGACGTCACAGCATTAACCGGTTCTAAGGCCGAAGCCTTTTACAGCTATAGACCAAAGTCATATAAATAAAAATTTATGGTGAAAGTAAGAAATACCGTTACTGACTTGCTCAACTAAGACTGATACAGTATGACTTCATTGATTTTGGGTTGACTCTCATTAAAACAGGATAGGTGCAACATACATGTACATGCATGCATTTTCACTGATAAAACGTAAAAGGCTAATTAAATAATCAGATGAACTGAGACAATCAAATTCTGAAGCAAATTAAGTAATCTTATACCGGTAACATAAACACAATAAAAGTTACATATATTAATCTAAATGCAGGTAAACAATGTGCTGTTTTTGTTGTTTTGTATCCAAATGAGAGTCGGAGCTTACCCATCTGTGTTCTTGCTTCTTGAAGGACGATCTTGTGGCCGATTGTTTTGAAACAATCTGACTTTCAGTTGTTCATTCAGTTCTCCGTTCATTCGCTTCTTCCACGTAAGGGCGAGATGGCAGCAATATCCAGCACAGAAATCAGACGGCTGGTCCACTCATTCTCCATTTTCTCCATTACTGAGTACTCCGCCATTACTGTTCGGCTCAGACAATTACTAAAACCCGGGACAGAACGGGATGTCACCGGTTTTAGCAACAACTGTGGGGAGATCACTGCCCGAGCGATATGTCCCGTCTCATTCCATCCCGGGTTTTATCAACAACCCTCGGCTCACTCCAGAACTGGTGCAACTGAACTAACTTTCCTTTAAAAAATAAAATAAATATTTTCCTTGTTTTCTTTTTCTTTAATTGTTGGTACTGCACCCTCTTTCAATACGGGTTTATAGCCAATGCTTCTCAACAGATCAGAGGTTCTGTACGAGTCCTCAGTAAAATGTGCAGAGGAGAGACCACTTCGTAGGCGCCCAATGTGCCCGTGAACTTCTCGCAAAACACGTCCAAATCTTTACAGTTTGAACATTTTTGGGCCATGAATCCAACAACATAAATCCACCTTCTGTCATGTTGTTGCACTGGCCAGCAACACATCTATGTGACATGGTGATAAATTAGCTCAAAATGGATAATCAGAGTTGCAGTCAGCTCTGTGTTTCAGTATAGCGGAAATGGCGATGAGACAGATAGCCTTCCTGCTGCAATGTTACGGACGTCAAGGTCATTCACTAGGACCGCTATCTATATGAATCACTTTAATCATAAAAATTACTATATTAGATTCATTGTTAATGCTTAAAACTATTCCTATGCCATTCTTGAGGTACCGTATCAGGGCATTTATAAACAAAAGTAAGGCCATGGCTCTGCGTATCTCCTTTAAGGCCTCACAGTAGATCTCATCATAATTTCTGTTGAGCATAGATATACTGACATAAATGCTGTCTATCAGCCTACAAAACTCACTGAGCAAAGACTTTGTGACCAAGAATATTTCCTTTATTATTCAAGCGACTGGTCCTAAGAATGTCGTTCATTTGTTCAATCTTAGCTGGTTCAATCAGAAAAAAACTGACATTTTCAAAGTAACACTTGCCAGCACCCCTCCTAGAACTGCCACCTTATTGTGGTGGAGGGGTTTGTGTGCTTGAATGATCCTAGGAGCTATGTTGTTGGGGGCATTATGCCCCTGTTAGGGTCTCCCAAGGCAGACAGGTCCTAGGTGACAGGCCAGACTAAGAGCAGTTCACCAAAACCCCTTATGGATAGCAATCTATCAAGGACCGTGACGTCACCCGGTATGGCGCAGCTGGGGCCCCACCCTGGAGCCAGGCCTGGGGTTAGGGCTCATATGCGAGCACTTGGTGGCCGGGCCTTTGCCCATGGGGCCCGGCTGGACTCAGCCCAAAGCGGTGATGTGGGCCTGACCTCCTGTGGGTTCACCACCCACAGAGGTAGCCATAGGGGGCTGGTGCAATGTGGATTGGGCGGCAGTCGAAGGCAGGGGCTTTGACGACCTGATCTCCAAACACAGCAGCTAGCTGTTGGGACATGGAATGTCACTTCGCTGGGGGGTAAAGAGCCTGAGCTTGTGCGGGAGGTTGAGAGGTACTGGCTAGAGATAGTCGGGCTCACCTCCATGCACAGCTTGGGCTCCGGAACCCAGCTCCTCGAGAGGGGCTGGACTCTCCACTTCTCTTGAGTCGCCCATGGTGAACGGCGGCGGGCTGATGTGGGCGTGCTTATAGCTCCCCAGCTCAGGCGCCATGTGTTGGAGTTTACCCCAGTGAACGAGAGGGTCGCCTCTCTGCGCCTTCGGATAGGGGAGAGAGCTCTTGCTGTTGCTTGTGCCTATGGGCCGAATAGCAGTATAGGGTATCCGGCCTTCTTGGAGTCCCTGGGAGAGGTACTGAGAGGTGCTCAGACTGGGGACTCCATTGTTCTACTGGGGGACTTCAATGCTCATGTGGGTGACGACAGTGACACATGGAGGGGCGTGATTGGGAGGAACGGCCTCCCCGATCTGAACCCGAGTGGTGTTTTGTTATTGGACTTCTGTGCTAGTCACGGTTTGTCCATAACGAACACCATGTTCGAGCATAGGGGTGTCCATAAGTGCACGTGGCACCAGGACACCTTAGATCGGAGGTCGATGATCGACTTTGTTGTCATTTCATCGGATCTCCGACCCTATGTCTTGGACACTCAGGTGAAGAGAGGGGCTGAGCTGTTAACTGATCACCACCTGGTGGTGAGTTGGATCCGCTGGAGGAGGAGGAAGCCGGACAGACCTGGCAGGCCCAAATGTATAGTGAGGGTCTGCTGGGAACGTCTGGCCGAGCACTCTGTTGGGGAGGTCTTTAACTCCCACCTCCAGGAGAGCTTCTCCCAGCTTCCAAGGGAGGCAGGGGACATTGAGTCTGAGTGGACCATGTTCTCTGCCTCCATTGTCGACGTGGCTGTTCGGAGCTGTGGCCACAAGGTCTCTGGTGCCTGTCATGGCGGCAATCCCCGAACCCGGTGGTGGACACCGGAAGAAAGGGATGCCGTCAAGCTGAAGAAGGAGTCCTATTGGGCCATGTTGGCCTCCGGGACTCCTGAGGCAGCTGACGGGTATCGGCAGGCCAGGCGTGCCGCAGCTCGGGCAGTTGCGGAGGCAAAAACTCAGAACTGGGAGGAGTTTGGTGAGGCCATGGAGGAGGACTATCAGTCAGCCTCGAAGACATTCTGGCAAACTGTCTGGTGCCTCAGGAGGGGGAAGCAGTACTCTGCCAACACTGTTTACAGTGCGGGTGGGGACCTGTTGACCTCGACTGGGGACATTGTCGGGCGGTGGAAGGAATACTTCAAGGATCTCCTCAATCCCACTGTCACATCTTCCATTGAGGAAGCGGAGGCTGATGACTCGGAGGTGGACTTGTCCATTACCCAATCCGAAGTCACTGAGGTGGTTAGCAAGCTCCTCGGTGGCAAGGCACCGGGGGTGGATGAGATCCGCCCCAAGTATCTCAAGTCTCTGGATGTTGTGGGGCTGTCTTGGCTGACACACCTCTGCAACATCGCATGGCAGTCAGGGACAGTGCCTCTGGAGTGGCAGACTGGGGTGGCGGTCCCTCTTTTTAAGAAAGGGGACTGGAGAGTGTGCTCCAATTATAGGGGTGTAGCGCGGACAATGCGTGGGTGGAGCACAGAGGACGGCAGGACAACGTTTGGAGGTAGTAACAGCTTATTTTATTAATAAACTTTTCAGTTTAAAAAGAACTCGCAGCACACAGACACACTCTCAGCCTCCACTCCCGGGTCGCGCTCCCTCTGCTCTCTCTCTCAGCCTCTTAAAATAGGGAGCGGTTTACTGGGAAAACACACACAAAACACAGGTTAATTACCGTCAGGTGTAGCGAATCTGCCACTCACCTTCCCCGGCTCCACCCTCCTGTCACAGACCGATGCTTGACCACGCCCCCGCTGCCACATACCCCCACTGCCCGACTCAGGCCGGGCGCCCGTCCGGCCCGCAGCCGACTCCCCCCCCCCTTGACGGGAGAGGAAGTCCGCCACGACCATCTGCGCCCCCGGCCTGTGGACCACCTTGAAGTTGAAGGGTTGGAGTGCCAGATACCAACGGGTGATCCGCGCGTTGGCATCCTTCATGCGGTGGAGCCACTGGAGGGGCGCGTGGTCCGAACAGAGGGTGAAAGAGCGCCCCAGCAGGTAGTAACGGAGGGTGAGGACCGCCCACTTGATCGCCAGGCACTCCTTCTCAATGGTGCTGTAGCGCCCCTCACGCACTGACAGCTTGCGGCTGATGTATAGGACTGGGCGGTCCTCCCCCTCCACCTGCTGGGACAAAACGGCCCCCAGCCCTCTGTCCGACGCATCCGTCTGCAACAAAAAAGGGAGAGAGAAGTCAGGGGAGTGTAAGAGTGGCCCCCCACACAGTGCAGCCTTTACCTCAGAGAAAGCCCGCTGGCACTGCTCCGTCCACTGGACCGGATCTGGTGCCCCCTTTTTAGTGAGGTCAGTCAGCGGGCTGGTGACGTCCGAATAATTAGGTATAAACCTACGATAGTAGCCAGCCAGCCCCAGGAACTGTCTCACCCCCTTTTTGGTCTTGGGCCTCGGGCAGGCCGCAATCGCTGCAGTCTTATTAATTTGGGGACGCACCTGCCCGTTGCCCAAGTGGAAGCCCAGATACCGTACTTCCACCCGCCCAATCGCACACTTCTTCGGGTTGGCAGTGAGTCCCGCCCGCCTCAGCGACCTAAGGACGGCCCTCAGGTGTTGCAGGTGCCGCTGCCAGTCATTGCTATAAATGATGATGTCGTCTAGGTACGCGGCCGCATAGGTGGCGTGCGGCCGGAGGACCCGGTCCATCAGCCGCTGAAACGTAGCGGGCGCCCCAAACAGCCCAAACGGAAGTGTGACGAACTGGTGTAAGCCGAACGGTGTGGAAAAGGCCGTTTTCTCTCGGGATAATGGAGTCAAGGGGATCTGCCAATATCCCTTCGTCAAATCCAGTGTCGAGTAAAAGCGAGCCGTGCCTAGTCGATCGAGCAGCTCATCAATACGAGGCATTGGGTATGCGTCGAATTTAGACACCGCGTTGACTTTTCTATAGTCCACACAGAACCGGACCGACCCGTCGGCCTTGGGAACCAAGACCACTGGGCTGCTCCAGTCACTGTGGGACTCCTCGACGATGCCCATTTCGAGCATGGCCTGAAGTTCTTCCCGAACCACCTTTTTTTTGTGTTCGGGTAGTCTATAAGGGCGGCTACGCACTACCACCCCCGGGGGCGTCTCTATGTGGTGTTCTATGAGGTTCGTGCGACCGGGCAGGGGCGAGAACACATCCGAAAACTCGGCCTGCAACTGGGCGACCTCCGCGAGTTGGGTCGGGGAGAGGTGGTCTCCACAGGGGACCGGAGAGGTACGTGATGCCAATGACCCTTTGGGGACCTCCGGCCCCAGCTCCGCCTTCTCCGGAACTACCGACACCAACGCCACGGGGACCTCCTCATTCCAGAGTTTCAGCAGATTGAGGTGGTAGATCTGTAGCGCCCCCTCCCTGTCCGTTCGCCTAACCTCGTAGTCGACGTCCCCGACTCGCCGTGTGACCTCAAAGGGTCCTTGCCACTTGGCGATTAATTTGGAGCTCGACGTGGGCAACAGGACGAGTACCTTCTCTCCCGGAGTGAACTCTCTAAGGCGCGTGCCCTTGTTGTACAGGCGGACTTGCCGTTCCTGGGCCTGCCGCAAATTCTCCTGAGTTAGGTGGGTGAGCGTGTGGAGTTTTGCGCGCAGATCCATAACGTACTGAATTTCGTTTTTGCTCTGTGAAGGTCCCTCCTCCCAATTTTCCCGCAGTACATCTAAGATGCCGCGCGGCTTACGCCCGTATAATAATTCAAACGGGGAAAACCCCGTGGAGGCTTGGGGGACCTCTCGCACTGCAAACAACAAGGGTTCGAGCCACTTATCCCAGTTACGTGCGTCCTCACTTACGAATTTTTTAATAATATTCTTGAGGGTGCGATTGAACCGTTCAACTAAACCGTCCGTCTGTGGGTGATAAACGCTGGTGCGGATCGGCTTAATACCTAGTAGCCCATACAGTTCGCTCAGTGTTCGTGACATAAACGAGGTGCCTTGGTCAGTCAGAATCTCTTTCGGGATTCCAACCCGGGAGATGACGTGGAAGAGGGCCTCTGCAATACTGCGTGCTGAGATATAGCGAAGAGGCACCGCTTCCGGGTATCGCGTTGCATAGTCCACCAGGACTAATATAAAGCGGTACCCTCGTGTTGACCGATCTAATGGCCCAACGAGATCCATCCCAATTCTTTCGAACGGGGTCTCGATTAATGGTAGGGGGCGCAAGGGCGCTTTTGGAATGGCCGCTGGATTTACTAACTGGCATTCGCGGCACGCCGTACACCACTTACGGACGTCGCCGCGAATCCCCGGCCAATAGAATCGGGCCATTATCCGGGCGAGTGTCTTATCCTGCCCGAGGTGTCCAGCCATGGGATTAAAGTGGGCCGCCTGGAATACCAATTCCCGGCGGCTCTTTGGAATTAATAACTGGGTGACTCGCTCTTTCGTCTGAGTGTCCTGCGTCACTCGATATAATCTATCCTTCAAAATGGAAAAATAGGGGAAGGACGGGGTGGCGTTCGGCTGGAGCGTTTGACCATCGATTACTCTCACTTGGTCAAACGCGTGTCGCAGAGTCTCGTCTCGCGATTGTTCCAGTGGGAAATCCACGAGGGATTCCCCAATAGAAAGAGGAGGGGCCGGCGGCTCCTCCCCCTGTCGCGGAGGTGACGTAGACGGCTCTGCAACCGCCGCTCCAGCCAAAGCGACACCGGGACCCTCCCCCGTCAACCGGCAGGACCCACTCTTTACTAGGCGTGCCATTAAACCCCGAAATCCCGGCCAATCGGTCCCCAAGATCAAAGAGTGGGTAAGGCGAGGATTAACCGCCGCCTTCACTATAGATTTTTCCCCTCTAAAATATATGTGGACTGACACCAACGGGTAGCTGTGAATATCCCCGTGCACACACAACACCTTCACCCCTTGTGCTCCCCCCAATGCCTCGTCTTGCACCAGGCTTTGGCGGATCGAGGTCTGATTGCAGCCTGAATCCACCAACGCCTGATATGTAGCCCCTTGTACACTTACCGGTATGCGATACGCTCCGGCCCAATCGAGGGCAGCCTCTGGCGCGTCGGGGATCCGCACCACCGCCCCCACCTCCATCGCTGCACATTGTTGCTGCAGGTGGCCCGGTTCCCCGCAGCGCCAGCAAACCGGCCCGGGCCTCCCCTCTGCAACTGTGTTCTGGGGCTCACTCACCTGAGGGGGGGGAGAGACAGACACAGAAGGGAGAAACGGGAGGGCACCACGGGTGCGGCGGGCCGGCTGGGGTGGGGCCGGCCCCCGCCTCCGTGGTGGGGGAATGGGGCGAGGACGGGACACGGGAGGAGGGGGGGAAGACAGAGAGAGAGAAGAGGAGACAGAAGACGATGTCATCCGTTGTCCTGCCGCCGGTACAGCCGCCAGATGATCCTCCGCCAGTCCTACGGCCTGATCCAGCGACGCCGGGCGGTGGCACTGGACCCACTCCGCGGTTCCGGCTGGTAAGCGGGCAACGAACTGTTCCAGCGCCACCTGGTCGATGATTCCCTCGGCGTCGCGATCTTCGGCCCTCAGCCACCGCCAGCAGGCGTCCCGGAGCTGCTGGCCAAACGCGAACGGGCTGCCGGCTTCCTCCATCCGCAGCGCGCGGAAGCGCTGGCGCTGCTGCTCCGGCGTGCGCCCCACGCGCTGGAGGACGGCCCGGCGAAGGTCGGCGTAGGCCAGCCGGCGGTCGGCGGGGAGCTGTAATGCGGCCAGCTGCGCCTCTCCAGTCAGGAGGGGGAGGAGGCGCGCCGCGTGCTGCTCCATCGGCCACCCCGAGGCTTCGGCGACCTGCTCGAACAAGGTGATGAAAGCCTCGGGGTCGTCCTGCGGGCCCATCTTGGTCACAGTGAGGGGAGACGGGCCCGCGGCCGGGGCGCTGGTGGACCCCGCCGACGCGAGGAGCCGCCGGAACGCCTCTCGATCTTCCTGTTGAGCCAGCACCAGGGCTTCGAAGCGGCGCTCCTGCTCCGTTCGGAGCGTGACGAGTGCCTGGTGCTGGCTCTGCTGAGCCGTGGCGAGGGCGTGGACCAAGTCCGCGAACGGGGAGGATTCCATGGAGCTGTAGCACTGGTGCTCCACCTTTTCCCGGGTTTCGGCACCACTGTAGCGCGGACAATGCGTGGGTGGAGCACAGAGGACGGCAGGACAACGTTTGGAGGTAGTAACAGCTTATTTTATTAATAAACTTTTCAGTTTAAAAAGAACTCGCAGCACACAGACACACTCTCAGCCTCCACTCCCGGGTCGCGCTCCCTCTGCTCTCTCTCTCAGCCTCTTAAAATAGGGAGCGGTTTACTGGGAAAACACACACAAAACACAGGTTAATTACCGTCAGGTGTAGCGAATCTGCCACTCACCTTCCCCGGCTCCACCCTCCTGTCACAGACCGATGCTTGACCACGCCCCCGCTGCCACAAGGGGAATCACACTTCTCAACCTCCCAGGGAAGGTTTACTCCAGGGTACTGGAGAGGAGAATTCGGCCAATAGTCAAACCTCGGATCCAGGAGGAACAATGCAGTTTTCGTCCTGGTCACGAAACACTGGACCAGCTCTATACCCTTCACAGGGTGCTCGAGGGTTCATGGGAGTTTGCCCAACCAGTCCACATGTGCTTTGTGGATTTGGAGAAGGCATTCGAATGTGTCCCTCATGGTATTCTGTGGGGGGTGCTTTGGGAGTATGGGGTTCGGGGCTCTTTGCTAAGGGCTGTCCAGTCCCTGTACGAACGGAGCAAAAGTCTGGATCGCATTGCCGGCAGTAAGTCAGACCTGTTCCCAGTGCATGTTGGACTCCAGCAGGGCTGCCCTTTGTCACTGGTTCTGTTCATAATCTTTATGGACAGAATTTCTAGGCGCAGCCAGGGGCCGGAAGGAATCCTGTTTGGGAACCACAGGATTTCATCTCTGCTTTTCGCAGATGATGTTGTCCTGTTGGCTTCTTCAAATCAGGACCTTCAGCATGCACTGGGGCAGTTTGCAGTCGAGTGTGAAGCGGCTGGGATGAGAATCAGCACCTCCAATTCAGAGGCCATGGTTCTCAACCGGAAAAGGGTGGCTTGCCCTCTCCAGGTTGGTGGAGAAGTCCTGCCTCAAGTGGAGGAGTTTAAGTATCTCGGGATCTTGTTCACAAGTGAGGGAAGGATAGCGCGTGAGATCGACAGGCGGATTGGTGTGGCCTCCGCAGTGATGCGGTAGCTTTACCGGTCCGTCGTGGTGAAGAAGGAGCTGAGCCAAAAGGCGAAGCTCTCGATTTACTGGTTGATCTACGTTCCGACTCTCACCTATGGTCATGATCTTTGGGTAATGACCGAAAGAACGAGATCACGGATACAACAAAGACTTTATAACAGAATTCTCCGACCTTCTCTCTCACCTCCTGTCATTGTATGATCGCCTTCTTATACTTGGTGACTTTAATATCCATGTCTGTTGTCCTGACAGACCCATGGTTAACGAATTCTGTGGTGTAACAGATGCCTTTGGTCTTACTCAACATATAAACAAAGCTACTCATATCTTGGGGCATACACTTGACCTTGTTCTATCCTATGGTTTTTCTGTGGATAACATTGTGATTGAGGATGCCATTTTTTCTGATCATAAACCTATTATGTTTAATGTTAGTTTATCAAATGCTCTGCAAACTGCCAAAATTCAAGGTCGTCACTCTCGTCACATTAACACTCAAACTGCATCCCAGTTCTCAGACAGTTTCATTAGTAACTCTGTTGCAGCTACCATTGCAACAGCGGCATCATCCTCTTCTGGGCCAGACGAATTAGTCAGTCTTTTTCAATCTTCTTGCTCTTCCATACTTAACTCTGTAGCTCCTCTCACATTCACCCACCCCAAGCTAAAGTCTCAATATTGGTTGGATGAGGCCACCCGCTCACTCAGGCAAACCTGCCGTAAAGCTGAAAGGAAATGGAAAAAGGACCATCTCACTGTTTCCTTTGAAATTTTCCAGTCGACTTTACCTTCCTTCCAGACTGCAGCTAAAAAAGCCAGAACTAAGCACCTCTCTGACTTAATTAGTACACACTCCAACAGACCCAATATTCTGTTTAGCACTATTAACTCTTTTCTTAACCCTCCTAACTCTCCAATTGCTGACGTATCCACTGAGACCTGTGAAAAATTCCTCAAGTTTTTCACTGATAAAATAGAGAACATCAGATCAGTGTTTACGCCCTCCTTATCAACTGCTCTACCTGTTCACTCTCGTGCACTAGCTATTTCTACTCTTAACCAATTTCAGCCCATCTCTCTCAGTGAATTGCGGGAACTAGTTTTACATATGAAACCCACTGGATCCCCCTATGATGCCATTCCTTCCTGTATCATAAAGGATGTTTTTGATGCTGTTGGGCCATCGATTCAAATAATTCTAAATTCATGTCTCACATCTGGTACTGTCCCTACCTTTTTTAAGCATGCAGTCATCCAACCCCTGCTTAAAAAACCCAACCTCGATGCCCAATGTTTGCAAAATTATCGCCCCATCTCCAAGCTCCCTTTTTTTTTCAAAAGTTCTAGAAAAAGCTATACTGTCACAGCTGATTCCTTTTCTGACCACCCATAACATACTTGAACCTTTTCAGTCAGGATTCAGATCCCTTCACAGCACTGAAACAGCCCTGCTTAAAGTAACTAATGATCTGCTCCTCACTTTAGATTCTGGTGATAATGCCATTTTGGTTTTACTCGACCTTAGCGCTGTGTTTGATACTGTTGACCACAACATCCTCCTCAGCCATCTAGACCAGCAGGTGGGCATCAGGGACACTGCTCTTCTCTGGTTCAGGTCCTACCTTAAACATGGGACCTTCTCTGTTTCCATTGGCCATTTCTCCTCATCAACTGCCTCTGTCTCCTATGGGGTCCCTCAGGGGTCCATCTTGGGTCCCATGCTTTTCAGTCTCTACATGCTCCCACGTGGTGACATCATTAGAAAGCACAACATTTCCTTTCACCTTTATGCTGATGACTCACAATTGTATTTGCCCTTAAAATCTAGGGACTCCATCCAATCTCTCCTTGTCTGTCTTGAAGACATCAGAAATTGGATGGCTAACAACTTCCTCCAGCTAAATGGTGACAAGACTGAAGTCATTATTTTTGGTCCCTCCAAGGCAAGATGCACTACAGTGAATGACTTAGGTCACCTCACTCCTCATGTCACACCCTCTGCCAGAAACCTGGGTGTCTTCCTTGACTCCGATCTCTGTCTTGACAAACAGATTAGCACTGTGGTCAAAAATAGTTTTTACCAACTCAGAGTGATTTCCTGCCTCAAATCCTTCCTATCTCATAATGATCTTGAAATAGTCATCCATGCTTTTATCACATCATGACTGGATTATTGAAATTCCCTTTATCTTGGCCTCCCTCAAACCTCACTTAGACGTTTACAGCTGGTCCAAAACGCAGCTGCACGTCTTTTAACTGGCACCAGGAGACGTGAGCACATCACTCCCATTCTGGCCTCCTTGCACTGGCTCCCAGTCTTTTTCAGAATACAATTTAAAGTTTTATTATTTGTTTTTAAAGCACTCAGTGGGCTGGCCCCAGCCTACATCAATGACCTTTTACAGCTCCACTCAGTCCAAAGGTCTCTAAGATCCTCTAACACAGGGCTTCTTCATGTACCTCGCTCGCGGCTGAAGCAGAGAGATGACAGAGCTTTTTCTGTTGCTGCTCCACGCCTCTGGAATCAGCTCCCACCGGACATCAGATCTGCTCCCTCCATCTCTGCCTTTAAATCTAGGCTAAAAACCCATCTCTACTCCTTAGCCTTTCCTTAACCATCAGCTTATTGTTATTGTTGTTATTATTATAGTTTTATTTTATTTATTTCTTTTTATTTTTCTTTTGATCATTTGTCTTTTAAATACTGACTCTGTACAGCACTTTGGTCAGTGTATGCTGTGTTTAAATGTGCTATACAAATTAAACTAACTAACTAACTAACTAACTAACTAACTAACTAACTAACTAACTTACAAGCGGCCGAAATAAGTTTCCTTCGCAGAGTGGCTGGGTGCTCCCTTAGAGATAGGGTGAGAAGCACAGTCACTTGGGAGGAGCTCGGAGTAGAGCCGCTGCTCCTCCACATCGAGAGGAATCAGCTGAGGTGGCTCGGGCATCTCTTTCGGATGCCTCCTGGATGCCTCCCTGGGGAGGTGTTCCAGGCATGTCCCCCCAGGAGGAGGCCCCAGGGAAGACCCAGGACACGTTGGAGGGACTATGTCTCTCGGCTGGCCTGGGAACGCCTCCGTGTTCTTCCCGAGGAGTTGGCTGAGGTGTCCGGGGAAAGGGAAGTTTGGGCTTCCATGCTCAGACTGCTTCCTCCGCGACCCAGCCCCGGATAAGCGGAAGAAGACGAGATGAGACACTTGCCAGCACAAATATGCAAGATCCTTTAAATTGTTCTTAAAATATTAATTACAAAAATTTCTTAATTAAAAGCTAGAACACCCCCCCCTTAACTACTAATCTCCAACAAACAGGAAAATGCTCCTTTTGGCCTGCTGTTAGACTCCCTTTCCTCTCTCCCCCTCTAATTGCTTGCTGGGATTAAAAGTCAGATAAACAGCAGAAGTCTGGATCTCAGCAGGCCTCCTCATACCTAGTTACAACCATGTCCCCAAGAAGTTCATTATCTTTTGCAACAGTTTTCTGCTTTGGCTAAGCAGACAACACTTCCAAGTAACTGACATGGTTTTTCTCACTCAACACAAAATAAAAAGCTAAATAAAGTTGAGAGCTGGCTAGTCAGATAAATCTGAACAGGAAAACTTGTGCAGTAAGCATTTTCAAAACTAAACAAATATTGTTCAGTTCTGTTTTTTAACACTGTAAAAAAGGAAATCAAACTCAATACTTCTAAAATTGCCTCAACCTTTTTAAATAGAGTTGGGAAAGCAGTAAACACTGAACAGCAACATCTCAGCCAGTTACTGAGGATTTTGTTAGCTTGAAAGAGATTTCACCTTTCCTGTCACATTAAAACACTGCTTTACTTTTGCCTGAAGTTGGTATTCGGGGTAGAGATAAGACTGTACTGAATTCCCAAAACATGACTAGGGCTCAGAACTAGCTAATGAACAATTGCTTTTCAGTCCTACTCTCTAGTTATTTCTCTGGTGATTTTTCATGCTTCCTTATTGACCAATAACAGCCTTAGTATTTACTCTCCCTGGTGGCTTGTTTGATATTCTGGGAAATGCTGCACATGTGAAACACGTGCAACATTTGCAATAACATGTTAACATTAATATGCATTATGAATTATGGAGAATCTCTTACTTAATGAAATGCCTTAACAGTAAACAATGTTAGCTGTAACATTACTTCATTCATTAAATTACTGTAGAAGTCAGAGTGGGTGGGTGGAGCACAGAAGTACGGCAGGCCAGAACTAAGTTCCAAAAACTCTTTTATTTTGCACTTTTCAGTAGCAACGTACACTCTCCCAGCCACACGTGCATACACACACACACACACAAGTCATCTGGTGTGGGAGAGAGCTCACTTCCTCTGCTCTCTCTCTCCTTATATATAGGGCGTGGTTGCTGGGAAGACACACAAACACAGGTTAATTCACATCAGGTGTAGTGATTCTGCCACTTACCTTCCCTGACTCTGCCCTCTGGTCACAGACCGACGCTTGACCACGCCCCCACTGCCATAATTACATTTACATTACATGACATTTAGCAGACACTCTTATCCAGAGCGACGTACAACGAGTGAGTTTCAGAGGGGACTGTATATTTAATTTCTTTACTTTAATCTGAGTGGTATTATCCTTTTGTTCTTTATATCAGTACTGCAACAGAGGACCCATGTTTTGGTGGGCCACTTCATAGTTTAGTCTTCTCCTGCATTTAACACACCTGATTCAATGGATTGGTGAAAATGCTTTTTTTTTTTTACCAATTCATTAATAATCTGACTTATTTAATGATATGAGTCATCGTGTATATTCTGACACCTAGGAAACTTTTTTTTTTACTGAGTTAAGGCTTAAAGCGTCTATCTTCGTGGTAGGAATGACAGAGTTTCTACAATGTTTTATTGTTGTTTGTTTGCTTCCTTCTTTGTTTTTTACAGAGCCCCTGAAAGGACATGATATATTTTTTAAGTGATTATATCACAGGCTCAAAAGATGTTACTGTGTGGGCACCAAATGGTTGCACAACTTGGTGCCAATGAGTATGTATTCGCATGGCAACATTCATTACTCAGTTGGTCCTGAGATAAAATAAGCCTATTGCACCATTAACACCTGCAGAAAGATTGCCAAAACCAATGCAATGCAGCCCGTAGTTTAAAGGGTTCCATCCATCATCTTTAGCCGCTTATCCTGTGTAGGATCGTGGACAAGCTGGAGCCCATCTCAGCTGACTATGGACAAGAGGCGGGGTACACCCTAGACAAGTCACCAGGTCATCGCAGGGCTGACACATGGAGACAAACAACCATTCACACTCAGTCAGTTTAGAGCACCAATTAGCTTAACTACATGTCTTTGGACCAGGGGGGAAACCAGAGCACCCAGAGGAAGCACACACAGACATGGGGAGAACATGCAAACTCCACACAGAAAGGCCCCCATCGGCCACTGGGCTCGAACCCAGAACCTTCTTGCTGTGAGGCAACAGTGCTAACCACTACACTACCGTGCTGCCAGATTTACTACCAAATATCTCATCTCATCTCATTATCTCTAGCCGCTTTATCCTGTTCTACAGGGTCGCAGGCAAGCTGGAGCCTATCCCAGCTGACTATGGGCGAAAGGTGGGGTACACCCTGGACAAGTCGCCAGGTCATCACAGGGCTGACACATAGACACAGACAACCATTCACACTCTCATTCACACCTACGGTCAATTTAGAGTCACCAGTTAACCTAACCTGCATGTCTTTGGACTGTGGGGGAAACCGGAGCACCCAGAGGAAACCCACGTGGACACGGGGAGAACATGCAAACTCTGCACAGAAAGGCCCTCACCGGCCACGGGGTTCGAACCCGGACCTTCTTGCTGTGAGGCGACAGCGCTAACCACTACACCACTGTGCCGCCCTTACTACCAAATATCCATATTTTATTTCCATATCACATCCCTGTTTTATATCTTTAAATAATATCTTTAAATCACCATGTCCTCCCAATGTCACGTTCCCATCCAATAAATAGGAAAAGGCTATTACAGTGCTAAAAATAAAAAAGAACCATACAGTCATGCTTGAAAGTTTGTGAACCCTTTAGAATGTTCTATATTTCTGCATAAATATGACCTAAAATATCATCAGATTTTCACACAAGTCCTAAAAGTAGATAAAGAGAACCCAGTTAAACAAATGAGACAAAAATATTATATTTGGGTCATTTATTTATTGAGGAAAATGATCCAATATTACATATCAGTGAGTGGCAAAAATATGTGAACCTTTGCTTTCAGTATCTGGTGTGATCCCCTTGTGCAGCAATAACCGCAACTAAACATTTCCAGTAACTGTTGATCAGTCCTGCACACCAGCTTGGAGGAATTTTAGCCCATTCCTCTGTAAAGAACAGCTTCAACTCTGGGATGTTGGTGGGTTTCCTCACATGAACTGCTCGCTTCAGGTCCTTCCACAACATTGCGATTGGATTAAGGTCAGGACTTTGACTTGGCCCTTCCAAAAGATTAACTTTATTCTTCTTTAACCATTCTTTGGTAGAACGACTTGTGTCCTTAGGGTTGTTGTCTTACTGCATGACCCACCTCTTGAGATTCAGTTTATGGACAGATGTCCTGACATTTTCCTTTAGAATTTGCTGGTATAATTCAGAATTCATTGATCCATCAATGATGGCAAGCCGTCCTGGCCCAGATGCAGCAAAACAGGCCTAAACCATAATACTACCACCACCATGTTTCACAGATGGGATAAGTTTCTTATGCTGGAATGCAGTGTTTTCTTTTCTCCAAACATAACACTTCTCATTTAAACCAAAAAGTTCTATTTTGGTCTCATCTACCCACAAAATAGTTTTCCAATAGCCTTCTGGCTTGTCCACGTGATCTTTAGCAAACTGCAGATGAGCAGCAATGTTCTTTTTGGATAGCAGTGGCTTTCTCCTTGCAACCCTGCCATGCACACCATTGTTGTTGTTCAGTGTTCTCCTGATGGTGGACTCATGAACATTAACATTAGCCAATGTGAGAGAGGCCTTCAGTTGCTTAGAAGTTACCCTGGGGTCCTTTGTGACCTCGCCGACTATTACACTCCTTGCTCTTAGAGTGATCTTTGTTGGTCGACCACTCCTGGAGAGAGTAACAATGGTCTTGAATTTCCTCCATTTGTACACAATCTGTCTGACTGTGGATTGGTGGAGTCCAAACTCTTTAGAGATGGTTTTGTAACCTTTTCCAGCCTGATGAGCATCAATAACGCTTTTTCTGAGGTCCTCAGAAATCTCCTTTGTTCGTGCCATGATACACTTCCACAAACATGTGTTGTGAAGATCAGACTTTGATAGATCCCTGTTCTTTAAATAAAACAGGGTGCCCACTCACACCTGATTGTCATCCCATTGATTGAACACATCTGACTCTAATTTCACCTTCAAATTAACTGATAATCCTTTTGCCACTCACAGATATGTAATATTGGATCATTTTCCTCAATAAATAAATGACCTAGTATAATATTTTTGTCTCATTTGTTTAACTGGGTTCTCTTTATCTACTTTTAGGACTTGTGTGAAAATCTGATGATGTTTTAGGTCATATTTATGCAGAAATATAGAAAATTCTAAAGGATTCACAAACTTTCAAGCACCACTGTATACAGTAACAATGTGGTTAAATGGTGAGGTAGTTTAATAATCAACATTTTTATTATAATTTAAATCATTAATTTATCATCCATCCATTATTTATAACCGCTTACCCTGCGCAGGGTCACAGGCAAGCTGGAGTCTAGCCCAGCTGAATATGGGTGAGAGGCAAGGTACACCCTGGACAAGTCACCAGAAAATCGCAGGGCTGACACATAGAGACAAACAACAATTCACACTCACAGTCAATTCAGAGCCGCCAATTAACTTAACCTGCATGTCTTTGGACTGTGGGGGGAAGCCGGAGCACCCACAGGAAACACGTAGACACGGAGAGTACATGCAAACTCCACACAAAGGCCCCCGTCAGCCAGTGGGCTCAAACCAAGAACCTTCTTGCTGTGAGGCAACAGTGCTAACCACTACGCCACCCTGCATTAATTTACCACTTTTATAAATTTAACTCTAGGTTTTTGCTCCCTTTTCAACCTTTTCTCAAAAGGTCTAATTCATAAATTCAGTGTATAGCCAATGAAAAGAATATTCCATGATGGTGTTCTCACCTATGATAGTATCCCTCTCTACAATTTGCATAGTCCTTGGCAAAAAGCCAAACTTCTGCTTTCTGTCAAGATCCATTACTGGCCATGGCTAACCTTTGTGTTGCACTTATCAAGTACAAGCAGAATGAGAACACACAAAAAGTGGTGGTTTGTTGTTGTTGTTTTTTTTTACAAATTTGCTAAACACCTTTGGTTTTCTTCTTCTTGTATGCATTTTGCAATCATTAGGAGTGTGGTATGTGGTGATTTGAGAACATGGGATAAAAGTGAAAACATTCTTTCACGAAGCAAACTGCTGAAAATGTCCAAAGCACAAAAGGTCTGGTTTGTTTTTCTGATGTGGAGGGTGTACTTACATACTTAATAAAAATGTAGCAGAGTAAACCTTGAAAATCTTCTATAAACAAAGTAAAAGTTAAAGATGGCAAAAGAATACCCATGTAAGGGATAGTCAGCACAGTTTTAACCTTGTTTGGTTTTGAGCTAAATTTCTCAACGATGATTAGATTTACAGACATTGTACTTCCCACATGGCATCATGAAATCAAGTGCTAGTTTCCCCATATTATCAGTGAGTAATGTACATTTCAGTAAAAGGAGTCCCAGGAGATACTGGGAATGTTTTCTGTGGTTTATCCAAAATTCTCTGATTTAGAAAAGGATAACGCTGCACTCTGCATCCATTGCAATTCTTTTTTAGTTCTGTCACCTTTTGCTACATTTAACAATCTGAAAGCCTTTGAATCCAAATTCTGTGTAACTATAAGAAGTGTTACAACAGATGGTGCCCATGATTCCTCCTTCTTGAAAACTCTTAAAACAGTTAATGTACACACACAGTACTAATGTACTGAGTGTACACACCCACACATACTTCAGTTTTTGAACACGTAAAAAAAATACATAAGAAAAATATAATGAGAAAGTTACTTCCTTTTTTACTTAATTGTCAGAATATATCACAAATATCTCCAGCATGATTAGACAAATCCCACTGGTGTTACCTCCGCCAAGGAGGTTATGTTTTCGGTAGCGTTGGTTTGTTTGTTGGTTGGTTTGTCTGTTAGCAACATTACGGAAAAAGTTATGAACGGATTGCTCTGAAATTTTTTCCAGAGGTGTGAGTGGGCACAAGTTTATTAGTTTTAGTTTGTTTGACAGGGACCATGCATAGAGTAGCTTCTATACCAGGGGTAGCTAATTAGCTAATTTTCACCTGCAGTCCCTGGGCAGGAAAAAAGAAATACACAACTAGACATTACAAGCAGGATTAAAAACAACAAGTAGAAACTAAGTAAAACACAAAGATAAAATAAATAAAAATAAATAAAAATAAATAAATAAATAAAAAAACAGATCAGTGATTACAAGCTTGATTGTCCTTCAGCCATGCCTTCAGGGACTTTTTAAAACTTTTAAAACTTGTAGAGTCTCTGATATGATGTGGGATTGAGTTCCATTTTCTGGTAGCTTGATAAGAAAATGCTGATTGTCCAAAACTGGTTTTCTTAAATGTTGTGTAGCAGTCGCCTCTCCTTGCAGCCCTGGATACCCTAACATTATCTCTGCAATATGACACACATTGCTTAAGTGGTGGTGGTGCAAGATCATGTGTCAGTTTGTACATCAAGCACATGTCAGAGAACCAAATAAAACTGTCAAATGTTAACAGGTTATGTTTTTTTATAATGGTACAGTGTTAATAATGTTTTGTTTTTTTATCAAACACTTTCACGGCCTGTTTATATAGGGAGTACAAGGGTTTCAGAGTGGTTACCCCTGCCTGAGACCAGCTTGTAGCACAGTAGGACAAATGGCAGAAAATCATTGAATGCATAAACAGTTTAGCAGCATGTAAGGGTAGCTGATGTCTAATATGTCTAAAAGTAATCAAACTCGCTCTAACATTTATGTTTTTTGAAGTTTAGATTGGAATCAATGATTATGCCCAAGTATTTGAAGCTGTCAACAACTTTAATTACCTCTCCTTTGACCAAGATGTCAGATTGTTGCTGTGCATTTCTCTTATTGGAGAAATACATAGCAACCGTTTTGCTTACATTAAGAGTTAGGCAGTTACTAGTTAACCAGTCTGACACTTTATTTAGTACTGTGGTAAGTTTTAATGCAGCCAGTTCTCTATTTCTGGCATGTGTATAGATCACTGTGTCATCTGCATACATTTGAATATGGACGTCTGAGCAAATCAAAGGTAGGTCATTAATATATAAACTAAATAAAATTGGTCCTAAAATTGATCCCTGTGGGACACCAATAGAACTATTGGCAAAGGAAGAGCACACGTCATTAATTCTGGTGCACTGCTTCCTTGAGACTAAATAAGACTCCATCCATGCTAGAGCTTTAGCGGAAAAATTAAACTTGGATAATTCTGATAACAGAACATTATGATTTACAGTATCGAAAGCGTTCCTAAAACCAAGGAAAACAGCACCAACAACACCCCCATTATCAAGGCTGGTTTTAATTTGCTCAATAAAGTAGCAGTTTGCTGTCTCAGTTGAGTGGTTCTTTCTAAAACCGAACTACATAGGGTGCAATGGAAAATGGCCCTGATTTAGATGGTCCATCAACTGATTGCACACTATCCTTTCACTTACTTTAGAGATAACTGGGAGTATGCTGATGGGTCTGTAGTTGGTAACATCAGTTACATCACCAGCCTTGTAGACAGGAGTTATTGCTGCCGTCTTCCAGGCAATGGGAAAAAAACTGTTTAAAAGACAGATTAACCAAGTGTGTAATCGGAGTTGAAAGGATATTTTTATACTTCCTCATAAATGCACAGTCACAACCAAAAACATCTTTAGCCTTTGAGTTCTTAAGATGGCCTATGGTTTTAATTATAGAGGATTCTGTGACTTCAGATATGTTAAAAAGTGGGAGATTATAATTTGGAGGTGTAATACACTTCTCTCTGGGCCCAAAGACTTCTGCTAAGTTTTGCACAGAATCAATAAAATAGGTATTAAACTCAGAACAGATTTTGACTTTATCTTGTGTTAAAGTGCCCTGTACTTGTAATTCAAACCCCTTATCTCTGTTACTTTTATGATCCTTTTTAAAGACTGTATTAATATTTTTCCAAGTTTGCCTGCTATTTCCTCTGGATTCCTTAATAATGTTGATAAAGAAGTTTGCTTTAGACTTTCTCAATTCTTTTACCACTTTGTTACGCAATTGTTGAAAGGTTCTCCTATCGTGGGCTAATCCAGATTTAGAAAAGGATAACGCTGCACTCTGCATCCATTGCAATTCTTTTTTAGTTCTGTCACCTTTTGCTACATTTAACAATCTGAAAGCCTTTGAATCCAAATTCTGTGTAACTATAAGAAGTGTTACAACAGATGGTGCCCATGATTCCTCCTTCTTGAAAACTCTGAAAGCAGTTAATGTACACACACAGTACTAATGTACTGAGTATACACACCCACACATACTTCAGTTTTTGAACACGTAAAAAAAAATACATAAGAAAAATATAATGAGAAAGTTACTTCCTTTTTTACTTAATTGTCAGAATATATCACAAATATCTCCAGCATGATTAGACAAATCCCACTGGTGTTACCTCCGCCAAGGAGGTTATGTTTTCGGTAGCATTGGTTTGTTTGTTAGAAACATTACGGAAAAAGTTATGAACGGATTGCTCTGAAATTTTTTCCAGAGGTGTGAGTGGGCACAAGTAACAATCCATTAAATTTGGCGGTGATCCGGATCACCTTCTAGATCCTGGATTTTTTTAAAGGATTCTTGGCGGAGGTCTGCGCTCTCCGAGTGCTTTTCTAGTTGTCATTGTTGTTGTTGTTTTCCAGCTAGACAAGAAATGATGTAGAGAAAACAAGCATGAATTATGTCGGCCCTCCCTTGTGTGATTTTATTGAAATAGATCACTCTTTTTAATACATAAATTAGCACCTCTATATGACCCTTTCCTCGACTTAAACTCCCAGGTGAGATATTTCTTTTTATGAATCATACACAAATGTGCATGTTTGCAGATGGGAGATTTCTTGTATCTCCCACAAGATCAAATATGTTAGGATTACTAACTGAATAATGTAATCTATGATTGCGAAATGATCACTGTGTCACACATTATGTATTTTATCAGTACTGTGTTGTGTTTTCCAGAGAAATTCTAGTACTTATTGTGAACTGAAGGAGTACATGAGGTGGGGTTTCTGCTTCCTTCACTGTTTTCTGTTGTCACAAGTTTCCTTATTTCATTTTGCTAAAATGATCAAATTATTTGAAGGATTTATTCACTTTGTCAGTTGTGTGCCTCTTACAACCGACTATTTCCAACCTTCATCAGAAATGGACTATAACAGCATGCTAAGTACTGGTCATCTGCTGGAAGAAGCTTTAAAAAAAAAAGGAAGAAAAAAGGGGGTAAAAAACACTGGGAATTCTTGATTACTTGAAGGCTCTTTGAAGTGGGAATGTTCTTTCTTGGCCCCAAAACTGAGTTTCTTTTTGTCCAGATAACACCACAAATACAGTCCAAATATCACCACGGACCCAACAGATGGCTACCATTGTATGATTTCAATTATAGAAGTGTACTTGCAATGAACAGAGTACTGACCAAAAACAGAATCAATGTGCGGAGTGTCAGACACAGGGTTGATTCACAACATTCATGAAGAAAGGCAGCAATTGAGTGTGTTTGATTAGGATGACAGCCAAAATACAACTCACTCCCTACTATCATTCCTCAGAAGAATGTGCTGTCTGGCTGAGCAAAAGCCATGCAAAACAATTTTCTCATCTCATCTCAGCCGCTTTATCCTGTTCTACAGGGTTGCAGGCAAGCTGGAGCCTATCCCAGCTGACTACGGGCGAAAGGCGGGGTACACCCTGGACAAGTTGCCAGGTCATCACAGGGCTGACACATAGACAACCATTCACACTCACGGTCAATTTAGAGTCACCAGTTAACCTAACCTACATGTCTTTGGACTGTGGAGGAAACCCACGCGGACACAGGGAGAACATGCAAACTCCACACAGTCCCTTGCCGGCCACGGGGCTCGAACCCGGACCTTCTTGCTGTGAGGCGACAGCGCTAACCACTACACCACCATGCCACCGCAAAACAATTGTTATTTATGAATACATCTATTCTGAATAACTAAGTCTATATTTTGTAATGATCTTAATTATCTTAATTCTTAATTATCATAGTGTAAAAATGTATGACATGCCTCTGTAATGTTAAACTGGGCTTTTAACTGAGAATTTGAATCAACCTTGTAGGGTCCCATCTCATCTCATCTCATTATCTCATCTCATTATCTCTAGCCGCTTTATCCTGTTCTACAGGGTCGCAGGCAAGCTGGAGCCTATCCCAGCTGACTATGGGCAAAAGGCGGGGTACACCCTGGACAAGTCGCCAGGTCATCACAGGACTGACACATAGACACAGACAACCATTCACACTCACAGTCAATTTAGAGTCACCAGTTAGCCTAACCTGCATGTCTTTGGACTGTGGGGGAAACCGGAGCACCCGGAGAACATGCAAACTCCACACAGAAAGGCTCTCGTCGGCCGTGGGGCTTGAACCCAGACCTTCTTGCTGTGAGGCAACAGCGCTAACCACGACACCACTATGCTGCCCACCTTGTAGAGTAAAACTGAATAAAAACATGATTTATCCTTGATTATTTAGAAGCGAAATGAATAAGCTGTAAGTCTTAAGATGCTGTGGGACATTCACCACATTGGACCATGATATTCATGTGGATTAATATGGGCTAATTTAAGTATATAAAGTGTTCTGTAGGTCATAACATGGTTTCTTAGATCTCATTGTTCACTTGTTAGCGTCTTGCAGAAACATCTCATAGAGGTTGCAAGGCAAGGCAAGGCAAGTTTATTTATATAGCACATTTCATACACAATGGCAGTTCAATGTGCTTTACAGAAGTAAAAACAAAAACAGTAAACAATAGAGAAATAAAATTACATAAAATAATTTTATCTTTATTCTAAAATAATTAATTAAAAGAATTAAAAGAAAATAATAAGAATTAAACAATAGTAGAAATAAAATATTAAAATGCCAAAAAGAAAAAGGAGAAAGAGAAAGAGAAAAAAAAACTAGCAGAATAAAATAGAATAAAGTTAAAATAAATTTAAAACATGCAGAGAAAAAGATTATAAAAAATGTAAAATATTAATTATTTAACAGAAAGCATCTGAAAACAGCTTGGTCTTTAACCTAGATTTGAAGCTGCCAACAGCAGGAGCATTTTTAATGTCCTCTGGCAGTTGGTTCCATAGCTGTACTGCATAGTAGCTAAAAGCTGCTTCACCACACTTTGTTTTAACAACTGGTTTTAATAGTAAATTTTTCTGTTGCGATCTGGTAGATCTGATTGAGTTAGGCCGCTGCAACATATCAGAGAGGTAATTGGGCCCTGTACCATTTAGAGATTTGTACACCAGCAGCAATGCTTTAAAGTCAATTCTGTAGCTTACTGGAAGCCAGTGAAGGGACCTTAGAATTGGAGTAATGTGCTCTGTTCTTTTTGTTCGTGTGAGAACCCTCGCCGCTGCATTTTGAACCAGCTGAAGTCGTTTAATGGTCTTTTTTGGCAGGCCTGTGAAAAGGCCATTGCAGTAATCAACCCTACTAGAGATGAAGGCATGTATTAGTTTTTCCAGATCATGTTTTGACATAAGTCCTCTTAGTTTGGAAATGTTTTTTAGGTGATAAAATGCCGTTTTAGTGATTGCTTTCATGTGACTGTCAAAGTTTAGCTCGCTGTCAATGAAAACACCAAGATTTTTAACCATTTCTTTAGTTTTAATCCCTTTTGTGTCAAGAATAGTGGTAATCCTGAGTCTTTCATCTTTTTTTCCAAATAGAATTATTTCTGTTTTATCTGTGTTCAGCTGAAGAAAATTTTGTGACATCCAGCTATTGATTTGATCGATACACTGGTAGAGACATTCAAGGGGGGCATAATCATTTGGTGATAGAGCAAAATAAATTTGGGTATCATCTGCATAGCAGTGATACAAAATTGAATTTTTATTGATAATTTGCCCAAGTGGGAGCATATAAAGGTTGAAAAGTAATGGTCCAAGAATCGACCCCTGGGGGACACCACAGGTCAAGGGCATTGACGTTGAGGAACAATTTCCCAGGGTAACAAAGAAGCTTCTATATTTTAAGTATGATTTTAACCAATTGATAACTTTACCAGTCAATCCAACCCAGTGTTCAAGTCGATATAGCAGTATGTTGTGATCAACAGTATCAAAAGCTGCACTGAGGTCCAGTAATACCAGGACCGATGTTTTGCCTGCATCAGTATTAAGACGTATGTCATTTATAACTTTAATCAGTGCTGTTTCAGTGCTATGATTGGCACGAAATCCTGACTGAAAATTATCAAAACGGCTGTTTGATATCAAGAAGGCAGTTAATTGATTGAAGACAATTTTTTCCAGGATTTTCCCGATAAATGGTAGATTTGATATTGGCCTGTAATTATTTAACACTGAAGGATCCAGATTATTTTTTTTAAGAAGGGGCTTTACAACAGCTTTTTTTAGGGACACAGGAACAACACCAGTCTCCAAGGATGTATTTATAATTTGAAGCACATCTGTAATTATAAGATGAAGAACAGACTTAAAAAAGTTGGTGGGCAGAATGTCCAGTTCAGATGTTGAGGAACTGAGATTTTGTACAGTTTTTTCAAGACTTGCATTGATTATGTTTATGATTATAATATGATTATGATATGTATTGATTATGTTTATGATTATGACTGATTATGATATTGTGCATATACCTGAGGTTTTATAAAGCATGGTTGGTTAAATAAAAAAAGGACTTGAAGTTGTGCATGGGGAAAAAGCTGCATTCTATAATATGCGTAGCCTTACAGTATTAGGTGTAAACGTGTGTTAGAGGAGGGAGGCGTGGCTCAAGAGCTCCCTAGACTCCTGCTCCATGTTTCTGCTCCATACATTCATGCATGGAATCCATATGCGCGCGGTTCGCGCCTGCGCTGTATTTCCTTTTCTTATTTTGAAAATCACAATTAGCATATTTGACTGTGAACGACAATCTGAAGACCATTAGCTTCAGTGACATCGAACTTTTGAGGTGAGCAGCTTTTCACAAACATTCCCTAAGCCACGGTAAAGGGAACAATAGTAGTCTCTAGTTGCGGTATGCGATTTAATTTATCTTTATACTTTAATTTACCTTTATGCTTTTTCAGTAAAGCATAAAGTTGGTCGTGTTTATTGCATAATGTACAGCTGCAGGGTATAAACTCGTGTTTTTAATGTCAAGCCTTTATTCCCTTTTTTCCTTTTTATTTTCTAATTAATTTTAATTCATTTATTAATTTATTTTTGGCTTATAGCATTGAAAGTGATGCAGTAAATTTCTGCAACAAAATTACAATGCACTCATTTGAACATAAAAGTGAGAGGTAGACAGTTTTATGACTGGGGAAAAAAGGGGGGGGGGGGGGGGGTTAAAAAAAAGTAGGCTATTAAGTCTTTTGAGTGGGACCATCAGGGAAACATCTGCACCTTTAATATGTATTTTTTGTTGTTTTTAGAAAATTTAATGTGGTGTAACTTTAAATACCTTTAAGACTAAAGCTTTAGAGTTACCCAGGTAGTAGTAATAATAATAATAATAATAAGACAAGGCAAGTTTATTTATATAGCACATTTCATACACAGTGGCAGTTCAATGTGCTTTACAGAAGTAAAAGCAAAACAGTAAACAATAGAAAATAAAATTACATAAAATAAATGGGGAAGAAGAGAGACAAAAATAAGAATTAAACAATAGTAGAAATAAAATAATAAAATGAAGTAAAAGTTCAGTAAAAAACAGCAGAATAAAATAGAATAAAAGTTAAGTAAAGTTTAAAACATGCAGAGACTGTAAAAGTTAAGAAAGTTTAAAACATGTAAAGATGACAATATTAATCAGTTAGCAGAAAGCATCTGAAAACAGCTTGGTCTTTAGTCTAGATTTGAAGCTGCCAACAGCAGGAGCAATAATAATAAGTTACATTTATATAGTACCTTTTACAATCCCAAGGTCACTTTACAATGGTGGGGGGCAGACTATGCAGTAGTACATTATATTTCATTACAGGTATTTATCAGACACTCTTATCCAGAGCGATGTACAAGTTCAACAGTTTTTACCTAATCAGTAAAAGAATAAGAGAAATGTTGATAGAAGAGAAAGAAGAGCAATCACAGAGAGATTGAGGAAGAGAATTCCACAGTTTGGGGACCATGGCACTTCCAAGGTGAAAAGTCTGGTGCATGGGAAAGTCTATTGCTTGATGACCTGAGAGAGTGTTAGGGGAATAAGGGGTCAAGAGTTTGCTGAAGTACAGAGGAGCAAGGTTAGGTAGGGCTTTGAAGGTGATCAAGTGGTCCTTAAGGTTGAATTATGGACCTCAAGTTATTTTTAATCATATAAAGTTAAGTTCAAAAGATGTTGTCTTAATAGTCTGCAACTAACAATTTTGGGTTCCCAGAGCATTCCAGGAACTTTTATTTATGCATTTTTTTATGGGAACATTCCTTGAAGTTTTGTTTGCTTGTCCTATGGTTTGACAGGAAATTTTGTTTTGTGTTTTTTTTTTAAATAGATAAATATAATATTAGTTTTTAGTCGCAGGTTTTGCTTTATGGAACTTTTCACCTAATGTTTGTAATGTAAGTCACTTTGGATAACCTTCCTGTTTGATTGTATTAACATTCCTGTTGCAATACAAGAAACCTTGAGAAAACTTTCCAGTTAGATTCTTTGAACATTATAGGAACATTCCTGTAACCACCACAGAAACTAAATAATTTGTTGCATAAATTAATTAATTAAATATTTATTTAATTACTTGTTTATGTATGTACGCATGTATTGCATGTATGTGTAAGGGTAAGGATAAGGCTAAGGCTGGATAAGGATATTTTTATTGTCATTTCAGAACATGTACATGAAACGGAACAAAACAGGGTGTATAAACATAAAATATATAAATAAAACCAAGAAGAAAGCACACAATAAGACATTAAGACAAAATAAATATATAAAATATAAGTGAGCGTGCATAATGATAGGAATAGACTATGAAAATCTAAAAGTTTGACAAAGTGTCCAAGTGAGCCCAAATTTCAGCAATGTCCTGGATGGTTGATATATTTTATTCCTCCACTTGGTTGTAGAATGATCTGCAAAATTGAAAAGACAGACACAATCAGTGAGGCTTGGTAGACAGTTCAGGGCTCAAGTGACAGTTCAAATTCAATTTCAGTAACATCTGGCCAGACTGTCTGGGCCAGACATGATTCGGAATAAAAGAAATGTTGAAACTGACTGCCATGTTATCATAGTTACAAAGAAAGTTTCACACCTCTGGCAACAATAATCACTTACTCTGTTATAAATGGATTTCTTTTTACGTATTTATAATTTGTACTTATATATTGTGCCGTTATTTGTTGATTTTTGTTGTTAATTTACCGATACAAATCGCTTATTTTCAGCACTTTTTTTGTACAAATGTGTCTATTGATTAATCCTTTAAAATAGTCCACAAGAATTGTAATAAACCTATTTAAACCTAGAAGTGTGCTGGTCCATCACTTTACAGTGCCAACTTCTGTGCAGCATTCTGGGAACATTCTTATCTAGTAGTGTGAATAAATACCTGTGGCAGTGAGGGCATCATCGAGCGCTGGTTTGCGAATGGAGAGCGAGGTCAGGGAAGGTGAGTGGCAAAACGATCACATCTGGGTCTAATTAATGTTGGGTTTTTTTGTTTTTTGTGTGTGTACCTTTCAGTGATGACTGAGGGCTGATAAGGGGAGAGAGAGTGAAGAGGAGGCAGTTCTCCTGATCAGAGCGTTCATGTGTGTGCATATGTATCACTCACTCCTTAAGTGCTGAAAAGCAACCAGTTAAATGATAAAACCTTGAAAATAGTAAATAATACCTGTCTGTCTTGTGCTTCAGTGTTCCACATATTCAGGGACTTTTACACTGGTGGTGAAACCCAATACAGGAGGATACTGTTTACTATTTTCCACATTTTAATTGCTTGATAGGTTGCTTTTCAGCACTTAAGGAGTGAGTGACAGACACATGAACACTCTGGTTGGGAGAACTGCCTCCTCTCTGCTCCTCTCCCCTTATCAGCCCTTGGCTGTCACCGAAAGGTGCGTGCGCGTGTACACACGCACACACAGACAGTTAATTAGACCCAGGTGTGATTGTTTTGCCACTCACCAATGTCTTCTGGGAGACCAAAATATCGGCATACATGTTGAAATAATAAGTCAGCAGTTTGGAAGTCTGTGAGGAGGCCAGGTAGTGGAATCAGTCTAAGAGCCTTGGAGAATTTGTCTACTATAACCAAGATGTTGCCTTGTGATGGGGTAGATCAGTGATGAAATCAATGGCCAGGTGAGACCAGGGTCTTTGTGGTACTGGGAGAGGACAGAGCTTTCCAGTGGGCAGAACTCCTTGGTACCTTGGCTTGGGCACATTCAGTGCAGGATAAGATGAAATAATTAATGTAGGTCTGCATGTTCTCCCACCAGTACTTAGTTCATAGCAACTGGCGTGTACGATTACTGCTAGGGTGACCAGTGGCTGGTGATGCATGTGCCCAAGTGATGGGTCTTCCCGTAAGGTTGTTAGGTATGTATAGGAGACCGGGAGGACAGTTCTCAGGAGGAGCTGTTGGTTGAGAGTCCTTTATTTCCTTGTCTAGCTCCCACGAAATTGCTTGGACAAAGCATTCAGGTGCTAGGATGGGATGTGGTTCAGGATTCTGTGGGGAAGAGCTGTGGATCCTAGACAGTGCTTCCGCCTTAGTATTCTTGGTGCCTGGATGGTAAGAAATTGTGAAGTGGAATCATGTAAAAAAAAAAAAACAATACCCATCTGGCTTGACGTGGGTTAAGTCTTCTGGCTGCCTTGAGATAGTTGAGATTTTTATGGTCAGAATGACAAAAGGATGTGTAGGTCCCTCCAACCAGTGCCTCCACTCCTCCAGGGCTAACTTGATGGCTAGCGGTTTCCAATGTCATAGTTTCTTTCTGCTTAAGTAAGTTTCTTAGAAAAGAATGCCACCAGGTGGAGTTTGGGTTTTTCTCCAAAACACTGTGAGAGGACACCCCCACCCCGGTTTCAGAGGTATCTTCCTCCACAATGAATGGTCTAGTTGGGTCGGGATGCTGAAGTATAGGGGCTGTAGTGAAGGCTGTCTTGAGCTTGGTGAAGGCCTCCTCAACTGCTGGTGTCCACTGGAGGCATTGGGACCCTTTTTCAGAAGGGAGGTCAATGGGGCAGCAATGGAACTGAAGTTTCAAATGAAATGGCGATAAAAGTTGGTGAACCCCAAGAAATGTTGGAGTTCCTTGACTCAGGTAGGTACAGGCCAGGAAGTTACTGCAGATACCTTAATTTGGTCCATGCTGACTCCTTCGCCACTGATAATGTACCCCAAGAATGAGATCTGACGCAGGTGAAATTTGCACTTTTTAGCTTTGGCATATAGATGGTTCTCATGCAGGTGTTGGAGTACTGACCTGATGTGCTTCAGATGACTCTTCATCAGGGAGGAATATATCAGGATATTGTCAATGTATGCTACTACATATCTCCCCAACATGTCATGAAGGACATCATTAATCAAGCACTGAAAATACTTGGTGCCGAAGAGAGGCCATAAGGCATGACTTGGTACTCGAAATGGCCAGCAGTAGTACTGAACGCTGTCTTCCATTCATCCCCCTCACAAATTCAGACCAGGTTATAGGCACTGCATAGATCTAATTTCAAAAAGATCTTGGCTGAGCGCAGTTGCTCTAGGGCCAAAGGTACCAAGGGAAGAAGATATGGGTACTTAACTGAAATTTTGGTTAGACCTCTATAATCAATGCAAGGACAAAGACCACCACCCCCCTCTACAAAAATAAACCCTGCAGACGCCGGGGGTCTCATCTATCAGCCACCTTCAATGCAGCCATCAGCATTCTGATTTGGATTCTATTATGATCCATGAGAGGATAAATACTTGATACTCCCTATTAGACAGACAGAACTGATGATGCCTTTCGGACGAGAGGCGAAACGTCTTCAAGACTTTTCAAGCAAGTCCAGTTGCTCTCTTCTACCAACCACAGATTACTATGTACCTGGACGACTGAGTATCTTCACAGATATGAGTTGTAATTAAGAGAGTCCATATTTGTAGTCCGTTTTGAGCTGTCGGTCTCAATGTTGTTACTGAAAATAGTACAGAATATGAAATTTACTCAGCTTGTAGTGTGATATTTGTCAGTCCTCCGCGCTGTGTCACGTGCACCAAAAGGCACACCTCGGGCTGCGCATGCACCAAGTGAGCTCCAGCGCGCGTGCCATGAACAAGGCGCACCTGTTCTCAATTAGTGAACGAAATGTTGGGCTATTTAAGGACTGCGCTGATGCAAGGATGATGCGAAGTATTACACCATGTTCAGTGCACATTACCGAGCCTTGTTTCTCGTGTTTGTGGTTTTCCTGGTTTCTTGACTCCTGTTCCTGTTTCTAGTTCTCGTTTTCGTTTTTGCCTCCAACATTCTGTTTGCGCCTCGATTGATCCTTTGTCTGTTTTCTCGTGTATGACCTTGCCTGCCAATTTGGACTTTTTGCTTTTGTGTGAGTTTGATGCACTCTATGTATAGATCACACTGTATTATAATAAACACTTCTGCACTTACATTCGTCTCTCTCATGCACTTGACAATATTCAGAAAATTTTTTTGTAATTATATAATTATTTATTTACTCTTTCATTTAATAAAGGGCAAAATAAATCTCAAACTATGCTGCAATAAATTGTAAACACATGCACTTTTACTGAGTTAAAACCTTGACTTTGAAATGACTTGGTGGCAACACAAATTGTGTTTCCTATTTTCCTATGAAGTGACATGCATATGTGCCCAAATCCAGAATCCAGGGACACATGTCCGCCCGGGGGCATTTTGAGTTATTGACAGATTCAGAAAGTACAGTTTCTAAGCTTTCCAATGATGCCTTCCATGTGGAGATCTGACAATATTTGAAGAATGTGTGGCCTTTTGAAAGTGTATACCTCTTAAAACAGAAAAGGGAGAAAATCGCCCTCAAAGTTTTCCATCTCAGCTACTCTAGGTGTAGGGCGGGCACATAATGGTGCTCATTTGCATGACATTAAGGAAAGCCCTACCCCCTACTAGCTAGCACGATACTACTTTCATGTAAACAAAGATCACCACGTCAATTTTCCTTCCATGCAAAGTATGCCCAAAACAATTATGAAGTACAAAAATAAGTCCTAAAGTATACTTTAACGTTTTGTGGTTGAAAAGTTACTCACACCGTAAGAAAGAAAGATAGCACGATGATGACACAACTAACACAATGCTAGTTTCATGTAAAGCCTCGGTCACAACCGGCCGTACGTGCTCCTACGGCCGGTCTACATGCAAAAAACGCAAGAAACGCACGGAGGGCGCGTGTGAAACGCACGAGAGCGTGCGTGTGATGTGCTGATTTTCGAGCCGCAGACCGGCCGCAGAGGTTCTTTGTCATGTCAAACAAACTCTACAGGCGCTTACGTTTTTTTCAGGTTGCAAGACAAACTTACGGCCAACGCGCGTCTTTCTCCATGAACAACAACAACAACAAAAAAAACACAGCGATTTGGGAAACGCCAAAAATCACACGGCCAAAAAATCGTACGTCCGGTTGTGACCTAGGCTTAACCAAACCACAACACTCTCTGTTGCAAAAATAACCACACAGCCTTAGATGAATAAACTTACCCCATCAGAAAGAGAAACAGCGCCTTGCACACATCAATGCCTCCGATGGAATGTAATCCTAGCTTCCTTTTGGTTGGGTTTTTTTGCTAGAAATGGTTATCTCTGATGTAAAAACCGTGTGTCTGTTTGCTTCGCGGTGTTTCAGCTCCTCTGTGCTCTGTTTAGCTTGCTCATTCCATAGTGAAATTACATGCCTGTATGCAGCTTAAGTAGCCACGAGCTAAGCTCGTATCATACAGCTGATTCATGAAAAAAAAAACCCAAAAGACTTAAATCATCATGTGAATGGCCCATATGGTAATTTACCCACACCCCCCAGCAGGCTACAGTCCTGACAAAAACGAGACAATTTGCAACAAAAAATGTATGCTTTTCCAACAAAACAATCTATTATCTGAAATACTGATTGCATTCTTCAAGATCTCAACTTGCACATGATGGAAAAAACAAAAATCACAAATTTTGAAAAAAAAATGCTTCTTTTGCAATTATCTCGGATTCGTTTCGGCCGACATGTGTCCCTGGATTCGGTGAGGCGTCACATATGTAGTTTTGTGGTGAAAGCTTATTGAAATATGATCATTGCACATCTTTTATTTCATGATCTGAGGATACTAATTGTTGCAGTTTTGCAATTGGAATGTTTGTTCATTTTTGCTTGATACAAGACTTGAGCGGGCGGCACGGTGGTGTAGTGGTTAGCACTGTCGCCTCACAGCAAGAAGGTCCGGGTTCGAGCCCCGTGGCCGGCGAGGGCCTTTCTGTACAGAGTTTGCATGTTCTCCCCGTGTCCGCGTGGGTTTCCTCCGGGTGCTCCGGTTTCCCCCACAGTCCAAAGACATGCAGGTTAGGTTAACTGGTGACTCTAAATTGACTGTAGGTGTGAATGTGAGTGTGAATGGTTGTCTGTGTCTATGTGTTGGCCCTGTGATGACCTGGCGACTTGTCCAGGGTGTACCCCACCTTTCGCCCGTAGTCAGCTGGGATAGGCTCCAGCTTGCCTGCGGCCCTGTAGAACAGGATAAAGCGGCTAGAGATAATGAGATGAGATGAGACAAGACTTGAGCTGTTCAACAGTCCGTGGTCGCCGTTGTCTGATTCTCCTCTTCATGATGCACCATACATCATGTAGGGTACAGATGTGGACTGGCAGCAGGTCAGTCAAGTGCACACACTCTGTGTCTACAAAGCCATGCTGTTGTAGCCTGTGCAGAATAAGGCCTGGCATTGTCCTGCTGAAATAAGCATGGACTTCCCGGGAAGAGACATTGCCTTTATGAATGTCTCTCTAAAATCCCAATATGTCCCCCAATATGTCAATGGTACCTTCACACACATGCAACTCACCCATGCCATGGGCACTAATGCCCCTCATATTATCAGAGATGCTGGCTTTTGCACATTTCTCTGATAACAAACTGGATGGTTGTGTTCACCTTTTGTACGGAGAAGTCAATGTCTAGTTTTCCCCAAAAATAAGCTGAAATGTGGACTCATCTGAGTACAGCGCACTTTTCCACTTTCTTTCAGTCCATCTGAGAAAAGTTTAGGCCCAGAGAAATCGGTGTTGTTTCTGCATAGAATTGATGAATGGCTTCTTCCTTGCATAATACAGTTTCAGGCTGCATTTCTGGATGCAGTGGTGATCTGTTTTAAGTGACAACAGTTTTCTGAATTACTCCCGATGGCATACTGGGTATGTCAGGGTCTTCTTGTATGTCGCTCTGGATAAAAGTGTCTGCTAAATGCCTATAATGAATTTTGGCACCAAGGAGTGAGCCACGACTCATCCTTGCTTGCAAATACTGAACCTTTGATGCATGCTCCTTTTATACCCAATCATGTTACCAATTAACCTGCTTATTGTGGAATCTTCCAAAATGGTGTAACTTGAATATCTTATAAACTTTTCAGTCTTATTTTGTCTCTGTTCTAACTTTTTTGTGTGTGTTGTAGGCATCTAACTTCATTTTATTTCATCTCATCTCATTATCTCTAGCCGCTTTATCCTTCTACAGGGTCGCAGGCAAGCTGGAGCCCATCCCAGCTGACTATGGGCGAAAGGCGGGGTACACCCCGGACAAGTCGCCAGGTCATCACAGGGCTGACACATAGACACAGACAACCATTCACACTCACATTCACACCTACGGTCAATTTAGTGTCACCAGTTAACCTAACCTGCATGTCTTTGGACTGTGGGGGAAACCGGAGCACCCGGAGGAAACCCGCACGGACACGGGGAGAACATGCAAACTCCACACAGAAAGGCCCTCGCCGGCCCCGGGGCTCGAACCCAGGACCTTCTTGCTGTGAGGCGACAGCGCTAACCACTACACCACCGTGCCGCCCTTCATTTTATTTTCAAATCAAATTCTAACTTCATTTATATTTACAAAATACAAATAAGTTGGTCAGTAAAACTATTGAAAATATTTTCTTTGTACTTTTGTCAGTTAAATAAAGGTCCATGTGAATTAACAAATCACAGATTTTTGTTTTTAATGCATTTTGGAAAATATCCCAACTTTTCTGGAAATGGGTTTCGTATAATAATGTACAGTAAGATTTCATGTCACAACAGTTTTAATCAAATCGGCTTTAAATTAATCAAATAACTTGATAATTGATCACTCTTTTTATTTCTCATCCATTTTTACTCCTCTGTTTTTCAATTCATATGCGTTTTCATCAGCTCCATTTTAATCCATTTTTTGCTAGCCTACTTCCATCCCTCGCACATCTGCACCTTTCCTCTGAAAGCCTCATAAAGGACACAGAAGGACTCAGAATTTCTCAGAAAGGACACTTGTACTATTTCTGCAGTTCAAAGGAGTCTGTACGTTTGTTTGTAATAATTCATCGAGGTAATTCTTGAGTCTGTACAAGGTCACAATGTTTACTTAAATGGCTTGTAAAGTAAACAGAAGGATGAAGTCTCACCCATCCTGATAAACAAAGAGTGAATGGATATAGTTTAATCTTGATAGACCACACTGATTTAGAAATACCAAGCATCTATGCAGGAAGTGTATGGTTTGCTCATTTAGCAACTGGGAAAAAAAATCCACTTTTTTTTTTCTTTCTAAACCAAGCTGGTTATATAAACAGATCCGGGTATCAGTGGGGGTTTACAGAGTTTTAAAAGGATAAGAATGTAAAATTTAAATAGCCCCACAACACATACACACAACTTATAAAACACAAGAGAGAAACTACCATCGAAATGTAAGAAAAAATCCCAGGCAAATATCATGTCCTGTGTCTTTTCTTTTAATGGTTGATAGAATTGCTCCATTTCCAGATTTTTTTAAACTGTGTCACTGAACTGAACAGTGCATACTGCAAATTAATGTCCTTATAAGTAGAATGGGTTTGAGCCCCTCTCTCTCTCCGTGTGTGTGTCTGTGCATGTGTGTACCAGACCTTTTGTACTGATAAACATAATAAGGCATAATTATGAACTTCCTTTGAACTTTTATTTGGTATTATAAGGAGTGACCGGAGGCAGGGATCTGGCTCATGACATGCTGTTGTTAATGTGATGATAGTTACTGAAGTTTCATTTTAAAAAAATGTAAAAATGTAAAACCTTGTAAAACTTTTTTCACAAAGTATTAATTTACACCACCTGCTCGTGTATATGTCAGAATGGGGAAAAATGTGACCTCAGTAACTGTGGCATGATTGCTGGTGCCAGTCAGGCTGGATTGAGCAATTAAGAAACTGTTGATCTCCTGGGATTTTCATACAACTACACACAATAGTCTAGAGAGTTCACACAGAATGGCGCGAAAGTAAAGATAGATAGATAGGTTTACATTACATTATATTACTGTAACAGTTCAATATGTGTGGGTGGAGCACAGAGGACGGCAGGACAGAGGCTTTATTGCCACACTTTTCAGTCTAACTATATATATTTTAAACACACAGAGACACACACTCCAGCGTCTCATTCAGGGACGAGCTCCTCTGCTCTCGCTCTCCCTCCTTAAATAGGGTGCGGTCACTGGGAAGACACACAAACACAGGTTAATTGCCGTCAGGTGTAGTGATTCTGCCACTTACCTTCCCTGACTCCGCCCTCCTGTCACAGACCGGCGCTTGATCACGCCCCCGCTGCCACATACCCCCACCGCCCGACTCAGGCCAGGCGGCTGTCCGGCCTGCAGCCGACTCCCCCCTTGACGGGAGAGGAAGTCCGCCATGACCATCTGCGCCCCCGGCCTGTGGACCACCTTGAAATTGAAGGGTTGGAGTGCCAGATACCAACGGGTGATCCGCGCGTTGGCATCTTTCATGCAGTGGAGCCACTGGAGGGGCGCGTGGTCCGAACAGAGGGTGAAAGGGCGCCCCAGCAGGTAGTAATGGAGGGCGAGGACCACCCACTTGATCGCCAGACACTCTCTCGATCGTGCTGTAGCGCCCCTCACGCACTGACAGCTTCCTGCTAATGTACAGGACGGGGTGGCCCTCCACCTCCTGGGACAAAACCGCCCCCAGCCCTCTGTCCGACGCATTGGTCTGCAACACAAAGGGGAGAGAAAAGTCAGGGGAGTGTAAAAGTGGCCCCCCACACAGTGCAGCCTTCATTTCAGAAAAAGCCCGCTGGCATTGCTCCGTCCACTGGACTGGATCTGGTGCCCCCTTTTTAGTGAGGTCAGTCAGCAGGCTGGTGACGTCCGAATAATTAGGTATAAACCTACGGTAATAGCCAGCCAGCCCCAGGAACTGTCTCACCCCCTTTTTGGTCTTGGGCCTCGGGCAGGCCGCAATTGCTGCCGTCTCATTAATTAGGGGACGCACCTGCCCGTTGCCCAAGTGGAAGCCCAGATACTGTACTTCCACCCGCCCAATCGCACACTTCTTCGGGTTGGCTGTGAGCCCCGCTCGTCTCAGCGACCTAAGGATGGCCCTCAGATGTTCAAGGTGCCTCTGCCAGTCATTACTATAGATGATAATATCATCCAGATAGGCGGCCGCATAAGTGGCGTGAGGGCGGAGGACTCTGTCCATCAGCCGCTGAAACGTAGCGGGCACCCCAAACAGCCCAAACGTAAGGGTGACGAATTGGTGTAAACCAAATGGTATAGAAAAGGCCGTTTTCTCTCGGGACAGTGGAGTCAAGGGGATCTGCCAATAACCCTTTGTCAAATCCAGCGTCGAATAAAAGCGAGCAGTGCTGAGTCGATCGAGCAACTCATCAATACGAGGCATCGGGTATGCATCGAATTTAGACACCGCGTTGACTTTTCTGTAGTCCACACAGAACCGGACCGACCCGTCGGCCTTGGATACCAAGACCACCGGGCTGCTCCAGTCACTGTGGGACTCCTTGACGATGCCCATTTCGAGCATGGTCTCAAGTTCTTCCCGAACCACCTTTTTTTTTGTGTTCGGGTAACCTGTAAGGGCGGCTACGCGCTACTACCCCCGGGGGCGTCTCTATGTGGTGCTCTATGAGGTTGGTGCGACCAGGCAGGGGCGAGAACACATCTGAAAACTCGGTCCGCAACTGGGCGACCTCCGTGAGTTGGGTTGGGGAGAGGTGGTCTCCACAGGGGACCGGAGAGGGGCGTGATGCCAATGCCCTCTTTTGAACCTCCGGGCCCAGCTCTGCCTTCTCCGGAACCACCAACACCAACGCCACGGGGACCTCCTTATTCCAGAGTTTGAGCAGGTTGAGGTGGTAAATTTGTAGTGCCCCACCCCTGTCCATTCGCCTCACCTCATAGTCGACGTCCCCGACTCGCCGTGTGACCTCAAAGGGCCCTTGCCACTTGGCGATTAATTTGGAGCTCAAAGTGGGCAACAGTACGAGTAGTTTATCTCCCTGGGTGAACTCCATAAGGCACGTACCCTTGTTGTACAGGCGGGCTTGCTGTTCCTGGGCCTGCCGCAAATTCTCCTGAGTTAGGTGGGTGAGCGTGTGGAGTTTTGTGCGCAGGTCCATAACGTATTGAATTTCGTTCTTGCTTTGTGAAGGTCCCTCCTCCCAATTTTCCCGCAGCACGTCTAGGATGCCGCGCGGCTTACGCCCATATAATAATTCAAACGGGGAGAACCCCGTGGAGGCTTGGGGAACCTCTCGCACTGAGAACAACAAGGGCTCGAGCCACTTATCCCAATCACGTGCGTCCTCACTTACGAATATTTTAATGATATTTTTGAGGGTGCGATTGAACCGTTCCACTAAACCGTCCGTTTGTGGGTGATACACACTGGTGTGGATCGGCTTAATCCCCAATAACCCATACAGTTCGTGCAGTGTCCGTGACATGAATGTAGTGCCTTGATCAGTCAGAATCTCTTTCGGGATTCCGACTCGGGAGATAACGCAGAAGAGTGCCTCTGCAATACTGCGTGCTGAGATATTGTGCAGAGGCACTGCTTCCGGGTATCGCATTGCATAGTCCACCAGAACTAATATAAAGCGGTACCCCCGTGCTGACCGATCTAATGGCCCGACGAGATCCATCCCAATTCTCTCAAACGGGGTCTCGATCAATGGAAGAGGGCGCAAAGGCGCTTTTGGAATGGCCACTGGATTCACTAACTGGCATTCATGGCATGCCGTACACCACCTACGAACATCGCCGCGAATCCCCGGCCAATAGAATCGGGCCATTATTCGGGCTAGTGTCTTATCCTGCCCTAAGTGTCCAGCCATGGGATTAAAGTGAACCGCCTGGAATACCAATTCCCGGTGGCTCTTCAGAATCAAAAGCTGCGTGACTCGCTCTTTAGTTTGAGTGTCCTGCGTCACTCGGTATCACCTATCCTTCATAATTGCGAAGTAGGGGAAGGACGGGGTGGCGTTCGGCTGGAGCGTTTGACCATCGATTACTCTCACTTGGTCAAATGCATGTCGCAGAGTCTCGTCTCGCGATTGTTCTAATGGGAAATCCACGAGGGATTCCCCAATAGAGAGAGGAGGAGCCAGCGGGTCCTCACTCTGATGCAGAGATGACGTAGACGGCTCTGTGACAGCTGCTCCCGCCAAAGCGACACCGGGACCTCCCCCTGTCAAATGGCAGGACCCACTCTTTACTAAGCGTGTCATTAACCCCCGAAATCCCGGCCAATACGTCCCCAAAATTAAAGAGTGGGTAAGGTGAGGATTAACCACCGGAAGAGGAGAGAAGACGCCATCTGCTGTCCTGCCGCCGGAACAGCCGCCAAATGATCCTCCGCTTGCTCGACTGCCTGATCCAGCGGTTCCTGTGGGTAAGCAAGCGATGAACTGTTCCAGCACCACCTGGTCGATGATCCCCTCGGTGTCGCGGTCGTCGGCCCTCAGCCACTGCCAGCAGGCATACCGGAGCTGCTGGCCGAACGCGAACGGCTGGCCGACTTCCTCCAAGCGCAGAGCACGGAAGCGCTGGTGCTGTTGCTCTGGAGTGCACCCCACGCGCTGGAAGACGGCCCGGCGGAGGTCCGCGTAGGCCAGCTGGCGGTCGGCGGGGAGCTGTAGCGTGGCCAGCTGTGCCTCTCCCGTTAGGAGGGGGAGGAGGCGCGCCGCGCGCTGCTCCATCGGCCACTCCGAGGCTTCTGCGACCTGTTCGAATAGCGTGATGAATGCCTCGGGGTCGTCCTGCGGGCCCATCTTGGTGACAGTGAGAGGAGACGGGCCCGCGGCCGGAGCGCTGGTGGACCCCGCCGACGCGAGGAGGTGCCGGAACGCCTCGCGGTCTTCCTGCTGGGCCAGCACCAGGGCTTCGTAGCACCGCTCTTGTTCCTTCCGGAGGGTGATGAGCGCCTGGTTCTGGCTTTGCTGGGCCATGGCAAGGGCGTGGACCAGGTCGGCGAACGGGGAGGATTCCATGGGGCTGATCGGTTTGTGCTCCACTCTGGATCCCCTGGTTTTGGCACCACTGTAACAGTTCAATACGTGTGGGTGGAGCACAGAGGACGGCAGGACAGAGATCAAGTGTAAACAGAGGCTTTATTGCCACACTTTTCAGTCTAACAATATATATATATTTTAAACACACAGAGACACACACTCCAGCATCTCGTTCAGGGACGAGCTCCTCTGCTCTCGCTCTCCCTCCTTAAATAGGGCGCGGTCACTGGGAAGACACACAAACACAGGTTAATTGCCGTCAGGTGTAGTGTGTGGCAGCGGGGGCGTGGTCAAGCACCGGTCTGTGACAGGAGGGCAGAGTCAGAGAAGGTAAGTGGCAGAATCACTACACCTGAAAGCAATTAACCTGTGTCTTCCCAGTGACTGCGCCCTACTTAAGGAGGGAGAGCGAGAGCAGAGGAGCTCATCCCCGAACAAGACGCCTGTCGTGTGTGTCTGTTTGAGATATTGTTCACTGAAAAGTGTGGCAATAAAAGCCCTATTCTAAAACCTGATCTCTGTCCTGCCGTCCTCTGTGCTCCACCCATCCATACGAACTGCCACAGTGGTGCCGAAACCCGGGAAAGTGGAGCACCAGCCGAGCAGCCCCATGGAGTCCTCCCCGTTCGCCGACCTGGTCCACGCCGTCGCCACGGCCCAGCAAAGCCAGCACCAGGCGCTCGTCACCCTCCAGAAGGAGCAAGAGCGACGCTTCGAGGCCTTGGTGCTGGCTCAACAAGAAGATCGAGAGGCGTTCCGGCACTTCCTCGCGTCGGCGGGGTCCACCGGCGCTCCTATCGCAGGCCCGTCTCCCTTCACCGTCACCAAGATGGGCCCGCAGGACAACCCCGAGGAGTTCATCACGCTCTTCGAGCAAGTCGCTGAAGCCTCGGGATGGCCGCTGGAGCAGCGTGTGGTGCGCCTCCTCCCCCTGATAACGGGAGAGGCACAGCTGGCCGCGCTACAGCTCCCCGCCGAACGCCGGCTGGCCTACGCGGACCTCCACCGGGCTGTCCTCCAGCGCGTGGGGCTGTCCTCCAGCGCGTGGGGCTGTCCTCCAGCGCGTGGGGCTGTCCTCCAGCGCGTGGGGCTGTCCTCCAGCGCGTGGGGCTGTCCTCCAGCGCGTGGGGCACACCCCAGAGCAGCAGCGCCAGCGCTTCCGCGCGTTGCGCTTGGAGGAAGTCGGCCGGCCGTTCGCGTTTGGCCAGCAGCTCCGGGACGCCTGCTGGCGGTGGTTGAGGGCCGACAACCGCGACGCCGAGGGAATCATCGATCAGGTGGTGCTGGAACAATTCATCACTCGCTTGCCAGCAGGAACCGCGGAGTGGGTCCAGTGCCACCGCCCGGCGTCGCTGGATCAGGCAGTGGAGCTGGCGGAGGATCATTTGGCGGCTGTCCCGGCGGCAGGACAGCAGATGGCATCTTCTCTCTCTCTCTCTCTCTCCCCCCCTCCTCCTGTGTCCCGTCCTCGCCCCATTCCCCCACCGCGGAGGCGGAGGCTGGCACCACCCCAGCCGGCCCGCCGCGCCCGCGGTGCCGGCCCGCCGCGCCCGCGGTGCCGGCCCGCCGCGCCCGCGGTGCCGGCCCGCCGCGCCCGCGGTGCCGGCCCGCCGCGCCCGCGGTGCCGGCCCGCCGCGCCCGCGGTGCCGGCCCCTTTCCCCCTTCTGTGTCTGTCTCTCCCCCACCTCAGGTGAGTGAGCCCCAGATCACCGGTGCAGAGGGAAAGCCCGGGCCGGTTTGCTGGCGCTGCGGGGAGCCGGGCCACCTTCAACAGCAGTGCATGGCGATGGAAGTGGGTGCGGTGGTTTGGATCCCCGACGCGCCAGAGGCCGCCCTCAATCGGGCCAGAGCGTATCGCATACCGGTGAGTATCCAAGGGGATACATATCAGGCGTTGGTGGATTCTGGTTGTAACCAGACCTCAATTCACCAAAGCCTGGTGCAAAACGAGGCACTGGGGGGAGCACAGGGGGTGAAGGTGTTGTGTGTGCACGGGGATGTTCACAGCTACCCTTTGGTGTCGGTCCACATTTTTTTCAGAGGGGAAAAATTTATAGTGAAGGCGGCGGTTAGTCCTTGCCTTACCCACTCTTTAATTTTGGGGACGGATTGGCCGGGATTTTGGGGTTTAATGACACGCTTAGTAAAGAGTGGGTCCTGCCATTTGACGGGGAGGTCCCGATGTCGCTTTGGCAGGAGCAGCTGTCACAGAGCCGTCTACGTCATCTCCGTGTCAGAGTGAGGAGCTGCTGGCTCCTCCTCTCTCTATTGGGGAATCCCTCGCAGATTTCCCATTAGAACAATCGCAAGACGAGACTCTGCGACATGCGTTTGACCAAGTGAGAGTAATTGATGGTCAAACGCTCCAGCCGAACGCCACCCCGTCCTTCCCCTACTTCGCAATTATGAAGGATAGGTTATACCAAGTGACGCAGGACACTCAAACTAAAGAGTGAGTCACGCAGCTTTTGATTCTGAAGAGCCGCCAAGAATTGGTATTCCAGGCGGCTCACTTTAATCCCATGGCTGGACACTTAGGGCAGGATAAGACACTAGCCCGAATAATGGCCCGAGTCTATTGGCCGGGGATTCGCGGTGATGTTCGTAGGTGGTGTACGGCATGCCACGAATGCCAGTTAGTGAATCCAGTGGCCATTCCAAAAGCGCCTTTGCGCCCTCTTCCATTGATCGAGACCCCGTTTGAGAGAATTGGGATGGATCTCGTCGGGCCATTAGATCGGTCAGCACGGGGGTACCGCTTTATATTAGTTCTGGTGGACTATGCAACGCGATACCCGGAAGCAGTGCCTCTGCGCAATATCTCAGCACGCAGTATTGTGGAGGCACTCTTCCGCGTCATCTCCCGAGTCGGAGTCCCGAAAGAGATTCTGACTGATCAAGGCACTACGTTTATGTCACGAACACTGCGCGAACTGTATGGGTTATTGGGGATTAAGGTGATCCGCACCAGTGTGTATCACCCACAAACGGACGGTTTAGTAGAATGGTTCAACCGCACACTCAAAAATATCATTAAAAAATTTGTAAGCGAGGACGCACGTAATTGGGATAAGTGGCTTGAGCCTTTGTTGTTCTCAGTGCGAGAGGTTCCCCAAGCCTCCATGGGGTTCTCCCCATTCTAATTATTATATGGGCGTAAGCCGCGCGGTATCCTAGACGTGCTGCGGGAAAATTGGGAGGAGGGACCTTCACAAAGCAAGAACGAAATTCAATACGTTATCGACCTGCGCGCAAAACTCCACACCCTCACCCACCTAACCCAGGAGAATTTGCGGCAGGCCCAGGAACGGCAAGCCCGCCTATACAACAAGGGTACGCGGCTTAGGGAGTTCACACAGGGAGATAAAGTACTCGTACTGTTGCCCACTTCGAGCTCCAAATTGATCGCCAAGTGGCAAGGACCCTTTGAGGTCACACGGCGAGTCGGGGACGTCGACTATGAGGTGAGGCGAACGGACAGGGGTGGGGTGCTACAGATTTACCACCTCAATCTGCTGAAACTCTGGAATGAGGAGGTCCCCGTGGCGTTGGTGTCGGTGGTTCCGGAGAAGGCGGAGCTGGGGCCGGAGGTTCAAAAAGGGGCAATGGCATCCTGTACCTCTCCGGTCCCCTGTGGAGACCACCTCTCCCCGACCCAACTCACGGAGGTCGCCCAGTTGCAGACCGAGTTTTCGGATGTGTTCTCGCCCCTGTCCGGTCGCACGAACCTCATAGAGCACCACATAGAGACGCCCCCGGGGGTGGTAGTGCGTAGCCGCCCTTACAGGCTACCCGAACACAAAAAAAAGGTGGTTCAGGAAGAACTTGAGACCATGCTCGAAATGGGCATCGTCGAGGAGTCCCACAGTGACTGGAGCAGCCCGGTGGTCTTGGTACCAAAGGCCGACGGGTCGGTCCGGTTCTGTGTGGACTATTGAAAAGTCAACACGGTGTCTAAATTTGACGCATACCCAATGCCTCGTATTGATGAGTTGCTCGATCGACTTGGCACGGCTCGCTTTTATTCGACACTGGATTTGACAAAGGGATATTGGCAGATCCCCTTGACTCCACTATCCTGAGAAAAAACGGCCTTTTCCACACCGTTTGGTTTACACCAATTCGTCACACTTCCGTTTGGGCTGTTTGGGGCACCTGTGACGTTTCAGCGGCTGATGGATAGAGTCCTCCGCCCCCACGCCACTTATGCGGCCGCGCATCTAGATTATATAATCATCTATAGTAATGACTGGCCGAGGCACCTTGAACATCTGAGGGCCATCCTTAGGTCGCTGAGGCGAGCGGGGCTCACAGCCAACCCGAAGAAGTGTGCGATTGGGCGGGTGGAAGTACAGTATCTGGGCTTCCACTTGGGCAACGAGCAGGTGCGTCCCCAAATTAATAAGACGGCAGGGATTGCGGCCTGCCCAAGGCCCAAGACCAAAACGGGGGTGAGACAGTTCCTGGGGCTGGCTGGCTATTACCGTAGGTTTATACCTAATTATTCAGACGTCACCAGCCCACTGACTGATCTCACTAAAAAGGGGGGCCCAGATCCGGTCCAGTGGACGGAGCAATGCCAGCGGGCTTTTTCAGAGGTAAAGGCTGCACTGTGTGGGGGGCCACTTTTACACTCCCCTGACTTTTCTCTCCCCTTTGTGTTGCAGACCGATGCGTCGGACAGAGAGCTGGGGGCAGTTTTGTCCCAGGAGGTGGAGGGGGAGGACCGCCCCGTCCTCTACATCAGTAGGAAGCTGTCAGTGCGTGAGGGGCACTACAGCACCATTGAGAGGGAGTGTCTGGCGATCAAGTGGGCGGTCCTCGCCCTCTGTTACTACCTGCTGGGGCGCCCTTTCACCCTCTGTTCGGACCACGCGCCCCTCCAGTGGCTCCACCGCATGAAAGATGCCAATGCGCGGATCACCCGTTGGTATGTGGCACTCCAACCCCTTAATTTCAAGGTGGTCCACAGGCCGGGGGCGCAGATGGTCGTGGCGGACTTCCTCTCCCATCGGGGGGGGGGGGGGGGGGGAGTTGGCTGTAGGCCGGACGACTGCCCGGCCTGAGTCGGGCAGTGGGGGTATGTGGCAGCGGGGGCGTGGTCAAGCGCCAGTCTGTGACAGGAGGGTGGAGTCAGGGAAGGTAAGTGGCAGAATCACTACACCTGAGAGCAATTAACCTGGGTTTGTGTGTCTTCCCAGTGACCGCGCCCTACTTAAGGAGGGAGAGCAAGAGCAGAGGAGCTCATCCCCGAACAAGACGCCTGTCGTGTGTGTGTATCTGTTTGAGATAAATATTGTTCACTGAAAAGTGTGGCAATAAAAGCCCTATTCCAAAACCTGATCTCTGTCCTGCCGTCCTCTGTGCTCCACCAATCCATACGAACTGCCACAAGTGATTCTGCCACTTACCTTCCCTGACTCCGCCCTCCTGTCACAGACCGGCGCTTGACCACGCCCCCGCTGCCACAATTACATTACATGGCATTTAGCAGATGCTCTTATCCAGAGCGACGTACAACGAGTGCAGAAGTCAGGTACATGAGGTGCTGGACTTCTAGACAAGAAAGTTCTAGTGCCAACTGAACAAGTGACAGCAATACCTTGTGTAATATGCTGTTGAAATACCAATATTCAAACAGCCAAGGAAACAAACCAACCATATAAAGTATAAATAAATAGAACTCAAAACAGCTAACCCCAGGCTAGACCATACACAGCCTGGGTTGGTCTAGACCAAAACACAGTTACACTGTGGGCAGGGAAGAAGGGGAGAGGTGCAGCCTGAAGAGGTGAGTCTTCAGTCTGCACTTGAAGGTGGTCAGGGAGTCAGCAGTTTTGACCTCAATGGGAAGGTCATTCCACCAACAGGGAACCAGGACAGACAGTAGTCGAGTGGGCTGGGCAGGAGCAAAGAGGAGGAGAGGCCAAGCAACCAGTAGTAGGGGAGCGTAGGGATCTGGCTAGTGTGTTGGGGCGGAACAAACTCTGGAGGTATGCTGGCCCTAATCCCTTGAGAGCCTAGTAAGCTAGCATCAACGTCTTAAATTTGATGCGAGCTGTGATAGGTAGCCAGTGCAGTTCGGCAAGCAGAGGGATGACATGGAAAGAACAAGGGAGGTTGTAGACCAGGTGAGCTGCAGGGGTCTGATGGCAGAAGCTGGAAGGCCAGCAAGGAGAGAGTTACAGTAGTCCAAGCGGGAGAGGTTTAGAGCTTGGACCAGGAGCTGAGTAGAGTAGGTGGTAAGAAAAGGGCAGATCCTTCGGATGTTGTAGAGCAGAAATCTACATGTCCGGATCACTGCAGCAATGTCTGCCGAGGAGGAGAGTTTGTCATCGAACATGACCCCTAGGTTCTTTGCACTGGGTGAAGGAGACCTAGAGTTCTCCCCCATGGAAAGGACAATGTCCAGGGCTGGAGAGGATGGAGCAGGAATGTAGATTACCTCTATCTTGCCTGGGTTGAGCTTTAGGTGATGGTTGTCCATCTCTGTATGTCATGCAGGCAAGCAGAGATGCTAGCAGAGATGTGTGTGTCAGAAGGAGGAAAAGAAAGAAACAGTTGGGTGTCATCAGCATAGCAGTGGTAGGATAGACCATGAGCAGAGATAATTGGACCAAGAGACTGGGTGGAGAGGGAGAAGTGGACCAAGGATTGAACCTTAAGGGACACCAGTGGTAAGTGGGCGTGGTGCTGATACAGAACCAGACCAAGTAACCTGGAAAGAGTGACCAGAGAGGTCAGGACTTGAACCAGTCTAGGGCTGTCCCACAGATTCCTAGAGCTGATAAGGATGACAGGAGAATGGAATGATCAACAGTGTCAAATGCAGCAGAAAGATCAAGGAGAATCAGGACTGAGGAGAGTGAGGCAGCATGTGCTGCATGAAGTGCCTCATTGATTGAAAGAAGCGCAGTTTCAGTTGAGTGTCCAGCATGGAAGCCAGACTTGTGAGGATCCAGGAGGTTGTTCTGTGAGAGAAAAGAGGAGAGTTGGTTAGCAACAAGCACATTCAAGCATCTTTGACAGGAAGGGGAGGAGAGAAACGGGGTGGTAGTTGTGGATGACAGAGGGGTCTAACGTGGTTTTATTCAGCAGGGGGGCGATGTGGGCCCGTTTGAAGTTGGAAGGAAAGTATCCGGAGGACAACAAGGAGTTGATGAGGGAGATGATAAATGGGAGGATGTCAGGAGTGATGGTCTGGAGGAGAGATGAGGGGATAGGGTCAAGGACACAGGTGGTCGGATGGTAAGAGAGCAGAAGTTGGGAGACATCAGAAGTGGAAAGAAGGGAAAAAGCAGAGAGCAAGGGGGAAGAGACAGGGAGGGGGTGGGAGGGTGAGGCAGGTATGGTGAAGAAGTTGTGGATGGCTATGATCCTCTTCTCAAAAAGACTGCGAAGTCCTCTGCAGTGATGGAGGACTGAGATGCAGGGGTGGAGTGTTGAGGAGAGAAGAGAAAACTGAACACAGTTGATGAGGGTTGGAGATTTAGGTGTGAATTTTAGAGTGATAAAAATTCATCTTGGCTGATTTGAGTGAGGCTGAGAACTCAGCAAGGAGGAACTGGTATCAGAAAAGGCCAGCAGGGGCCCTGGATTTTCTCCACTTCCTCTCTGCTGCACGGAGACCGATTTTGTAGGAGCAAAGTGTTTCAGACATCCAGGGACTAGGAGAGGAAAATCTTGCTGGCCTGGAGACAAGAGGAGATAATGTGTCCAGTGATGATGAAGCAGATTCAGTGGACAGATTGGCAAAGGATTCAAGCAGGGGAAGGGAGGCAATGACAGAGGAGGGAGAGAGTGAGCGGAGGTTACAATGGACAGTCATAGTGGGGGTAGGAGGGGGAATGATGGGTGGAGAGGAAGAGGGAGGGAGAATGAAATGAAGTGGTGATCAGACAGATGGAGAGGGGTAACTGTGGAATCTGAGGCAGAGCAGTTTTGGAAGAAGACCAGGTGGAGAATGTTCAGGCCTTTCAATTACATGAAACCTGTGATGGATAATGTCTTAGGCGCCTAAATTAAAAAGGCACCCAAATTAAGGTGAAGCACCCAAAATATGCTACCAAAAGTAAAAAAACAAACAAACAAAAAAAACCATTGATTAAATAAACTTGGCTGCATAAAACCCAATGTCTTGACTTTCTTCTTTAAAAACACTGAAATTAGTGAGAATTAACATGTATTTCTCGTAATTGATGCAAAATCCACACCATTCCCATGTTGTTCCGGGTTCGTCAAACTAGCTGTAAGCCTCGCACAGAGCATGAATTCTTCATCAATGGCGATTGGCATGCCATGATTTCGTGAAGGAGCGAGACTCGCGTACCAATGACCAGAGCAGGATTTCCACATTAGGGAAATCTTCTTTCTTCTTCTTTTATATTGTTTTATGGCGGTTGGTAAACAGCTTTTAGATACATTACCGCCACCTTCTGGACTGGAGTGTGAACCTGAATGTTTACTACCCTATTGTGCTAAATTCTCCTAATAATTCCTGTATCATTTAAAAACCTAAAAATAGCCCTGTATCCCACATTATCTGACCTCAACTGCAATATCTCTCTGATATCTAGTTTCATATGATTTAAATCAGGTAAAAGACTGAATAAAAGAGAGCTATTCAGGACACAACTGTGTGTATTTAAGAGACAGCTTGCATCTTAAATACACTTACACTACGTTCACACTGCAAGGCTTAATGCTCAATTCCGATTTTTTTGTGAAATCCGATTTTTTTGTGAGGTCGTTCACATTAACAAATATATGCGACTTGTATGTGATCCTCAGTATGAACGAAAAGCGACCTAAAAGTGTTCCGCATGCGCATTGCAGGATACGACGACGTCACACGCAGTGAGCATGGCCAGTGTTTACGGAAGTAACCTAAAGTTTCCTGTGTATGACAGTAGCCAGCATGGAGTACCTGGCGATGATGCAGTTGTTGCGACGGAGCCAGAACATGCACAATAGCCTGATGTTAAGGAGGAGGTTGAGAAGGAAGAGGGCAAGGGTTTTGGCTCAGGCGTTCTGCGGGGTAGTGACTGCAACCTCCGTTCAAAGGAACGTGTGGGTGCGGAGTCGCATTGATGTCATGCGCCATGTTGTTGTAACTTTTTTTGAGAGACCCGCTGCCTACTTCAGCGCAGAATAGTGACGTTTGTGGCTTGTTGATGACGTGCAAGTCAGATGAATGCGACCTGGCGGTTCAGACTGAAGTCGCATATGAAAAGATCGGATAGGAATCGGAATTAGGACCACATATCCAAACGGCCTGGGTCGGATTTGAAAAAATCGGATCTGTGTCGTTCATATTGTCAATAAAAGATCAGATACAGGTCACATATGGGCGAAAAAATCGGATGAGAGTCACTTCAGCCTGCAGTGTGAACGTAGTGATAGTTGTGTAAGTGGGGGTGGAATCAGTGACTTGGAGCTTGGTCCTCTTGTTGATGATAGTCTTAGATACTGGCCTTTCATTTAAACTAAGATCTTTTACCTGACTACATACTGTGAATTGCACTGCCAATTCTTGTGATGTGACTGAAAAACCTTTTGTATCACAGGTCTGCTACAGGTTCATCTCTTTGATGGCAACAGTGCAGAACTTGCTTTTTCATTCCCAGGCTCCTTTCCTCCAGGCTCTCCTCAGGCCCCAACACATCTTTTAAATACTAACTGTTTTCTAATTATTTTTGTCATGTACATGTACATCAAGAGGGATTAATGCTGTAGACATTTTGCAATAAAGGTAAAAATAACATTCATAGATTTCTTTATTTATTCATAACTTTGTAGCTAAAAAAGCAGCAGCAGGTTTAAACACAGCACTGGGAAAACAGCACTTTGCGTGTGCAGAAAAGCCCAACTTACCCTGTATCATGACGGAAAAAGCCCAAATTCAGAAATACAGGGTGTAGCCCAAATTATGTAATTGAAAGGCCTGATTTTGCCAGCTTTATGGGTTGGATGAGAGTTCAGCAGAGAGAGATCAAAGGAGTGGAGTAGGGGAAGGAAGGCAGCAGAGTGGGAGGCTTCTAGGTGGAGGTTGAAGTCTCCCAGGAGCATCAGTGGAGTGCCATCTTGTAGGAAGGAGCTGAGTAGGATGTCCAGTTCATCAAAGAAGGAGGGCGATAAACAACAATGACAAAAAGGCTAACCGGAGAAGAGATTGAAATGGAATGAAATTCAAAGGAGGAGATAGAGAGGTGGGAGAGTGGAAGAGGTGAGAACTTCCACGACTGAGAAATCAACAAACTAATGCCACCACCATGACAACCAGACAGGCGAGGAGTGTGAGAGAAGGAGGTGGAGAGGGCTGCAGGTGTTGTGGAGTTGTCAGGTGAAATCCAAGTCTCTGTCAATGCAAGGATGTGGAGGGACAGCAGGGAGGCATAAGCAGAGATGAAGTCAGCCTTCCATGTGGTAGACTGGCAGTTCCATAGTCCAGCAGTGATCCAGAAGCTATCAGTGGAGGTAGCTGAAGGGTAGATGAGGTTGGAAAGGCAACGTCCTCACAGGGGGCCATAACGACGGAAGTGCCTCTTCTGGATGAGGGAACAAATAGGAATGGAGTCCAGACAAATGATGAGCAGGTAATGGGAAATGTACAAGAGATTTTGGGAAGGAGTGTTGCTCGAAACCACGCTAAAAGCCCAGCTAATTAGCAAATGAGAAACAGCTAATTGCTCACGCAAATCAAAACTGATGCACGAATCCCATCTAGTAGCAAACCCGATGTAAACACAAGAAAACAAGGAGTAGCACGCGCCTAACAAGCAGCAGATAAGCAGAGTATTCAACAGGTACAAGCAGCAGAAAAACACACAGTATTTCAATCACAAAAAACAATTGGCAAAACACAGAAAACTTAGCTTGCTCTAGAAGTTATCCAAAGCTCCAGTAGCCAATAACAAATGCACTCAGATAGATAGATAGATAGATAGATAGATAGATAGATAGATAGATAGATAGATAGATAGATAGATAGATAGATAGAAAAATTCTGATTAGCATTGGTTCAATGTCCAAAAATGTCTTCTTGATGAGAGAGGTCAGAGAAGAATGGCCAGACTGGATGGAGCTGATAGGAAATTTACAGTAACTCAAACACTTTTTATGACCATGGTGAGCAGAAAAGCATCTCTAGAACACAAAACACATCAGTCATTGAGGCAGATGAGGTACATCAGCAGATCACATCAGGTGTCACTCCTGTCAGCCATGAACAGGAGTTTGAGGCTATAGTGGGCACAACTTCACTGAATCTGGTCATTTGAAGATTGTAAAACATCCATTCAAAGGCAAGGATCAACATGTTGTGCATTCTCACATTCTTTATTGCTCACTTGTAAGCTGTAGTTATTTGAGATCCTGTAGTCGTCCTCTCTCACATCTGATTAGGGATGATAAGTTTCCATTTTAGAAAATTGCCAATTCTGTTTTGTTTGTTTAGGTTTTGGGTGGGGGTTCCGTTTTCTGTAATAAGAGGTAGGAAAAAAAGTTTCCATGTACCAGTGATACAGTTTTGGAGTTCTGAAATCTATAAAAACAAAAGTTGAGCAATAAATATTTTATTCAATTTCTACATAATTATAGACTTTCAGGTTCAAATTGGGAGGATGAGAGAAAGAAGTTGAAGAACTGTATGGTATCAATTCCGCTGAATGACATCGAAATGAAATAAGACATCATGTCAGGGCTCGACGTTAACTTTTTAATCCACTTATCCAGTCAGACAAGCAGCAAGATTTTTCACTTGTCCTGACCATAACCTTTTTATTACTACGTATTTATGAGTTCATAAATACATAGTGTCTCTCAATTTCTCTTTTGTTGTGATTTCCTTACTAGGAATTTCCCAGCAACCCTCCTAGTCACATGATATATCATTGGAAAGTGAATAGCTTGAAAGAGTAAGACATTTGCATGTAAAACAAAAGTCAACTACAGAGGACACAAGTCTATGGATTGGTTCTCAGGAGTGTGTGTGTGTGTGTGTGTGTGTGTATATATGGGTGTGTGTGTGGTTGAGTTTTGTGGGGATGTTTGTGCTTTAATCATAATGTACAGTATTCAATACATTTTCTCATCATGGATACATTCAGAAAGATTACTGCAGATTTTATTATTATTATTATTATTATTATTATTATTATTATACCAAATAGAAAATACATAAGTGAGAAGAAAACAAAGTGTACATTACAACATGACAGAACAATTCTTGTTTCCACAGAGATGGAGACAGCATGTGGGTCAGAGTCCACAAAAGTAATGTCATTTCCTGTTGCAAGGAGGCATGTGAACCCTTATATGCTGTTCCAGATTTGCAATTTAAAAAAATATATATATATTCTACTGCACAGCATGAAAAATGAAATGAAACTCATGTGAATAATGGATGGAACCAGGGCCGGAGTGGGCCCTGTTTTCAGCCCGGGAGTTTAATTCACAGTCAGGCCACTTTGAAATGGAGGAGGAATTTGAGTACATTAAAAAAGATAAAACAAATAACTGTTTTCACAATGCTTTTTATTTGGTTTAAATTCAGGTAAACTTCACTTCACTTTAACAATATAGGTTCTCGCGTGCATTTGAACCAATGCTTGTGCATTACATGCCGCATACGCCTCGAAAATAATGGCAAATCAACAATGCTGGGTACTCAGCAACCGGCAGATAAAGCGTGAGGGCGCATTAGGCAACTCAAAAATGGTTAAATGAAATGTAGGCTAAAGCAAGTGTTTGATTCTGCTTAGAATATTGGCATATGCATACACCTCTTCTAAGTTACATATTTAACAACAATTATTTAACATCAAATATGACTTCTAGGCCTATGTGTTCATAACCACAATGTGCGCATGCCGGTGGAAATGCACAGTGTGACAGCGAGATGAAATAGGCTGGATGAGGAAATAACGCGCAACAGCACATTTGGGACCTGTTCATCTAAAATTGTTAATAACTGGGATGTAAAGCAATGTCCGGTTCTTCTTAGAATTAAGACATACACCACATCTATACCGTGTAAATTGCGAGATTTCACATGACAGCAAAAAGCTGAATTGACATCGCAAACTATCAACACATTATAGGCCTAGCATAGACTGATAAAATCGAAAAACAGGGTTATCATACTCCATATCTTTCGTAACCTACCAGCTGGTCTTGAGAACATATCTGTCAACTTGGCACATTTTGCTGCCACCTCCTTCCTTTTTTTAAGCTTCGCCCTTTCGGTTCCACCTGGCCTCTTTCTGCCCTCCATCACTGACGCGCGCTGTTTCGCGCCAATGTTGTTTAAGTTCCCCGCAATACAGAGGAGGAGTCTTGGACCAAACCAACTGCAATAGAGGGGAGGGGAGAATTTCCTTATTTGGTAGCGCCTATTTAATCTGCTGCGATGCTGTCGGCGTCTGGGCTGCCATGTGAAAATGCAGAGTGCAGTTGAATTGATGATTAATGCAAGAATAAGATCAGTGACCAAAATTAGTCAAAATTATTTTCCCCATGCTCCAAGCAGGCCACCATTGATGGTTTGGGCCGGGGATGGTCCCGGCTAAATATAGGGCCACCCCGGCATTGGATGGAACAGAGATTTACATGTAGAGATTACAAATTAACTATTTAGAAACAGATTGATACCAATCTGTAGCTATAGTTACAAATTACGTATAATCAATCAATCAATCATCCAATAATAATACAATTAAACAAGTCCTAGATTAATTACAAATTACTGCATAATTATAACAAAACAATACATTATTCTAATACTCAATTTATTAGAAAATATTTCCATACAAATGAATATTTCCAAAACATTAAAAAAATTAACATAAATTTCAAGAAAACCTAAAGAACATCAGGCAATATATATTTATAACTATATCAAGCAAAAATAAGCTCAGTATAACAATTCAATAGTATAAAAAAGCCAGTGTGTATTAAAGAAAATGAGATGTGAGATATTAGTGTGAGGAAGCATTGAGGAATAATCTATAAGTTATTGAACTCTATCAGGATCAATTCATGTGTGATGTGAATTATGTGACCAATAAATACTGTCAAGACATGACTGTGAGAATGAAGTGAAAATGGAAAATATGAGAAAATAATCCTGTTTCAACAACTGTCAAATAGAAATGAAGAAGAAATATACAAAAGAAAAAGATACACTGTATAAGAGAAAGACTGAAATAAGCTCCATAAAAATAATTATAGTAGTAAAAAAAAACATTAAAAAATTTTTATCAGAGATTGAACTGGAAAAGGAACAAAAAAACCCCAATAAGAATGAAGGGGAGCAATAGAAAGGTATGTAAGGAATGTGGGGAGAAAATAAGAGGAGGTAATGAAAAGGAAAAAAGTCAGGAAATACTTTTCTTGGGGCAAATTTGATTGGATCCAAGCCGAGTACACACGATAGGTGTGGTAAAATGGCCGCGTGGACACTTCACTCCTCTGTACAGCAGGGAATGGCCAATGAGCTATCCAGATATTTTACGTAGAGATCAGTGGGTAACATATTCCCATTTATAACCCCTGGATGCCTTTTTTATCCAATTAGCATGCGCACTGATCATAAACCCTTTGCTTCATTTACAACATGATAGTTTGTTGACAACCCAGTTTCCACTGAGATTTGATTTTTTTTTTTTTTAAAAGAAAACACTCACTGTATAGCTGCATGGATTGAATTTTTCAGGTTTGGAAAATGGATGCTGACAAAAACCCGTTTTTCATTTCAGAATGGCAGTTCCATTTCAGACAAGCGATTCCGCGATTTACACGTGTTTTTTTTTTCCCCCCGTGATGGCGGAAAATCATTATCCCTCTCTGATCTCTCTCATCAACAAGAACATCTACTCATTGGATGTTATTTCTTTTTTTGCAACACTCTTTATAAACTCTAGAGACTATTGTGCATGAAAAGTCCAATTTGAAAGAACTGAATTGTTCAAAGAACAATTTGCCAAGGGACCTACGTTCAATTAAAGATTTGTACATTTTTAAATCAAAAGTTAATAATGATTTAATTTTATAATTGTAATATTTGATTTGTATATATATATTTTTTGTCTTTGTGTTATAATTTGTGATTTTTTTTCTGTAATTATTGTGATGTTTTATAGACAGGACCTCATTGAAAATCACATTATGTGACCTGAGCTTCCTGAATAAATATAAAAAAAAAACAAAAAACAAAAACAAAAAAACAGTTCAGTAGTTTCTGATATACCCATACCAGCCTGTGGTGGGTTTCCCAAAATCCTCTTAATGCTAAGAGCATCTTAACTAGGAGAGAGAGTGTTCATTGTGCTGCTCACGCTATCATTTAACGATGATCTTTGTGCTACGATGCTTTTGGGAAACTTGGCACTATCTGGTACCTAAAACCATGCCATGGCTAAAGTCACAGAGGTCACATTTTTTTCCCCATTCTGATATACGAGGTGAATATTACTGAAGCTCTTGAAACGTATCTATATGATTTTATGCATTGTGCAGCTGACACATGATTGGTTGATTCAGTAAATGCATGAATATGCAGGTAGACAGATGTTCCTAATAAAGTGGCTGGTGATTGTTGTGCTTTGTCCGTATCTTCATACTTTTTTTTTAAACAAAAACATGTCTGTTCATAAAAGATTGTCATTTATAGGCTTTTTTTTTTTCCAAGAAAGGAATCAGAAAGGCCAAAGCGGAGTCAGTGATATCAGAAGTGACCAAAGTGAGGTCACAGACAGCCATATATATATATATATATATATATATATATATATATATATATATATATATATATATATTTGCACTATTTGTTCATATACACCTCATAAGCTGCTCTTCTATCTTCAATCATGTTAGCACAGCTGAAAACAGTTTAGCTCTTTAGAGAAGCTATAAAACTAACCTTCCTTTGAGCAGATTGAGTTTCTGGAGCATCACATTTGTGGGGTCGAGTAAATGCTCAAAATGGCCAGAAAAATGTCTTGACTATATTTTCTATTAATTTTACAAATTATGGTGGTAAATAAAAGTGTGACTTTTCATGGAAAACACAAAATTGTCTGGGTGACCCCAAACATTTGAACGGTAGTGTGTGTGTATATATATATATATATATATATATATATATATATATATATATATATATATATATATACACACACACACACATACACACACACAGAGTTAGGTCCATATATATTTGAACACTGACACAAATTTAGTTGTTTTTTTTTTACCTGTTTACTGAAACACATTCAAGTTATAGTTATATAATGGACATGGACATAAAGTCCAGACTTTCAGCTTTCATTTGAGGGTATCCACATTAAAATTGGATGAAGGGTTTAAGAGTTTCAGCTCCTTAACATGTGCCACCCTGTTTTTAAAGGGACCAAAAGTAATTGGACAATTGACTCAAAGGCTATTTCATGGGCAGGTGTGGGCAATTCCTTCATTATGTCATTCTCAATTAAGCAGATAAAAGGCCTGGAGTTGATTTGAGGTGTGGTGCTTGCATTTGGAAGATTTTGCTGTGAAGAAAACATGCGGTCAAAGGAGCTCTCCATGCAGGTGAAACAAGCCATCCTTAAGCTGCGAAAACAGAAAAAAACCCATCCGAGAAATTGCTACAATATTAGGAGTGGCAAAATCTACAGTTTGGTACATCCTGAGAAAGAAAGAAAGCACTGATGAACTCATCAATGCAAAAAGACCTGGACACCAACAGAAGTCAACAGTGGTGGATGATCGCAGAATAATTTCCATGGTGAAGAGAAACCCCTTCACAACAGCCAACCAAGTGAACAACACTCTCCAGGAGGTAGGCGTATCAATATCCAAATCTACCATAAAGAGAAGACTGCATGAAAGTAAATACAGAGGGTTCACTGCATAGTGCAAGCCACTTATAAGCCTCAAGAATAAAAAGGCTAGATTGGACTTTGCTAAAAAACATCTAAACAAGCCAGCATAGTTCTGGAAGAACATTCTTTGGATAGATGAAACCAAGATCAACCTCTACCAGAATGATGGAAAGAAAAAAGTATGGCGAAGGCATGGTACAGCTCATGATCCAAAGCATACCACATCATCTGTAAAACACGGCGGAGGCAGTGTGATGACTTGGGCATGCATGGCTGCCAGTGGCACTGGGTCACTAGTGTTTACTGATGATGTGACACAGGACAGAAGCAGCCGGATGAATTCTGAGGTATTCAGAGACATACTGTATGCTCAAATCCAGCCAAACTGATTGGTCGGCGTTTCATAATACAGATGGACAATGACCCAGAACATAAAGCCAAAGCAACCCAGGAGTTTATAAAAGCAAAGAAGTGGAATATTCTTGAATGGCCAAGTCAGTCACCTAATCTCAACCCAATTGAGCATGCATTTCACTTGTTAAAGACTAAACTTCAGACAGAAAGGCCCACAAACAAACGGCAACTGAAAACCGCTGCAGTAAAGGCCTGGCAGAGCATTAAAAAGGAGGAAACACAGCGTCTGGTGATGTCCATGAGTTCAAGACTTCAGGCAGTGATTGACAACAAAGGGTTTTCAACCAAGTATTAGAAATGAACATCTTATTTACAATTATTTAATTTGTCCAATTACTTTTGAACCCCTGAAATGAAGGGACTGTGTTTAAAAAATGCTTTAGTTCCTCATATTTTTATGCAATCATTTTGTTCAACCCACTGAATTAAAGCTGAAAGTCAGAACTTCAACTGCATCTGAATTGTTTTGTTCAAAATTCATTGTGGTAATGTACAGAACCAAAATTAGAAAAATGTTGTCTCTGTCCAAATATTTATGGACCTAACTGTATGTGTGTATGTAAAAGGATGAGGAACATATTTATTTTAACCACTTCATCATAAGCTCATTGAATAGAATAGAATCAGTGAGTGTTTCTATTCTTTATACGTCACACCCTTTTCCAGATGACACAGCCAGAGTTAATTATGGCCTGGCTTATGTCCTGCTAACACATACTCTACGGTCTGCTCCTCTTGATCAGTGGCCATATGGCTTTGTCTCCTGTCTCTGTTGTACACCTAATAGATTTATTCCTATGTACAGTCATGTGAAAAAATAAGTACAGTGGGGCAAAAAAGTATTTAGTCAGCCACCAACTGTGCAAGTTCTCCCACTTAAAAAGATGAGAGAGGCCTGTAATTTTCATCATAGGTACACTTCAACTATGAGAGACAGAATGGGGGGAAAGAATCCAGGAAATCACATTGTAGGATTTTTAATGAATTAATTGGTAAATTCCTCGGTAAAATAAGTATTTGGTCACCTACAAACAAGCAAGATTTCTGGCTCTCACAGACCTGTAACAACTTCTTTAAGAGGCTCCTCTGTCCTCCACTCGTTACCTGTATTAATGGCACCTGTTTGAACTCGTTATCAGTATAAAAGACACCTGTCCACAACCTCAAACAGTCACGCTCCAAACTCTACTATGGCCAAGACCAAAGAGCTGTCAAAGGACACCAGAAACAAAATTGTAGACCTGCACCAGGCTGGGAAGACTGAATCTGCAATAGGTAAGCAGCTTGGTGTGAAGAAATCAACTGTGGAAGCAATTATTAGAAAATGGAAGACATACAAGACCACTGATAATCTCCCTCGATCTGGGGCTCCATGCAAGATCTCACCTCGTGGGGTCAAAATGATCACAAGAATGGTGAGCAAAAATCCCAGAACCACACAGGGGGACCTAGTGAATGACCCGCAGAGAGCTGGGACCAAAGTAACAAAGGCTACCATCAGTTACACACTACGCTCCCAGGGACTCAAATCCTGCAGTGCCAGACATGTCCCCCTGCTTAAGCCAGTACATGTCCAGGCCCGTCTGAAGTTTTCTAGAGAGCATTTGGATGATCCAGAAGAGGATTGGGAGAATGTCATATGGTCAGATGAAACCAAAATAGAACTTTTTGGTAAAAACTCAACTTCTTGTGTTTGGAGGAGAAAAGAATGCTGAGTTGCATCCAAAGAACACCATACCTACTGTGAAGCATGGGGGTGGAAACATCATGCTTTGGGGCTGTTTTTCTGCAAAGGGACCAGGATGACTGATCCGTGTAAAGGAAAGAATGAATGGGGCCATGTATTGTGAGATTTTGAGTGAAAACCTCCTTCCATCAGCAAGGGCATTGAAGTTGAAACGTAGCTGGGTCTTTCAGCATGACAATGATCCCAAACACACCACCCGGGCAATGAAGGAGTGGCTTCGTAAGAAGCATTTCAAAGTCCTGGAGTGGCCTAGCCAGTCTCCAGATCTCAACCCCATAGAAAATCTTTGGAGGGAGTTGAAAGTCCGTGTTGCCCAGCGACAGCCCCAAAACATCGCTGCTCTAGAGGAGATCTGCATGGAAGAATGGGCCAAAATACCAGCAACAGTGTGTGAAAACCTTGTGAAGACTTACAGAAAACGTTTGACCTCTGTCATTGCCAACAAAGGGTATATAACAAAGTATTGAGATGAACTCTTGTTATTGACCAAATACTTATTTTCCACCATAATTTGCAAATAAATTCTTTAAAAATCAGACAATGTGATTTTCTGGATTGTTTTTTTTCTCATTTTGTCACTCATTGTTGAGGTATACCTATGATGAAAATTACAGGCCTCTCTCATCTTTTTAAGTGGGAGAACTTGCACAATTGGTGACTGACTAAATACTTTTTTGCCCCACTGTACATCCCATGGAAATTGTAGACTTTTCTCAACATATTTAAACAAGCAAATATTTCACTCTCTTTGATACAATGCCTACAGATATACTCCAACAAATGGCACATAAAATTGTCATTTTTTTTGTCATTTTCATAATTTAAATAAAAATATCAGTCAAAAAAGTAAGTACACCCTTATATTTATCACACTTTCAAGTCCATAAAATTAAAATCAGATGTTCCAGGTTAGGCACCATTGATGAGAACCTCCTGCAGGTGGAGGTGCAGGTGGAACCTGTCTTATTTAAAGGTCCCATGGCATGAAATTTTCACTTTGAGGTTTTTTAACATTAAAATGAGTTCCTCTGACCTTCTTAAGTCACCCCAGTGGCTAGAAATTTCATAATGTGTAAACCAAACTATGCCCAACATTTGAGAATGGCGCATTGATAAACTCTTCCCTTTACTACGTCAGCAAAGGAGATGATCCCCACGTCCCCCCTCTGGATTCCCACCCACTGTATGAATTGCCCGCCCAGTTGTAGTGAGGAGACCATAGAGGACACAACATGGCATCACCTAAGCGAGCGAAACATGGAAATTGCGCTGTACATGGATGTGACAACACAGAAAAGAGTCTGTTTTTACTGCCGACGGGAGAGCCCCTGAAGACGCAGTGGCTTAATTTTATTTACTTCAATAATATGCCGTCGAGTCTACCCAAGATGGTGTATGTTTGTCGAAAGCATTTTCCTGAGGAATGTTTCCACAACTTGGGACAGTACAGGGCAGGTTTTGCACATCAACTGTCACTGAAGCCTGGGTCCGTACCAAGCATCCCTGCCGCATCAGCCACAAACAGCAAACAAGTAAGTGTATAACTGTTAAGTCGTTTTGCCGTGTTTTAAAATCAGTGCCACGTTAGCCTTGCAATGGCTACATTAGCTGTGCAGCTAACCGCTTCCTGCAGTTAGCCAGGTACTCTGCGCTACAAAACCAAAAAGCATGCAGCATGCTCTGTTATAATAGCCAATCAAAACAGTTTTTACAAAGACACCCACATTCGTTTTTTAAGTCACTCGTTCATTTTATTTTTGTTTGTTTGTTCAGTAAAAACCCAAACATTTGTTGAATTTATTTTATTTCCTCGTGTCGCACCTTAATGACGTCAGTGCACGGTATTTTTCCCTTCGCGGTTTGTTCCTTCTCTCTCGCCATAGTAAGACACCTACATCCGCTTGTTCTGACCCACTGGAGGTAGCGTCACAGTGCTGTTAGCCAATCAGAGGTAACACATTTACATGTCATGAATATTAATGATAAGACCCGCCCCCACCCTCTACCCTTCCCCGCCTCCTGCTTCTCATTAGCAAAACGACGCACTGGGAAAAGCGCTGAAATGGGGCTTTCTCCCAGGAGGCTATATCTACGTGCCGAGGGTTCATTTCGAGAAAGGCATCCGGAAACCTCCACGAGCCTGTTTAAAGCATCAACAAACCACCATGCCATGGGTCCTTTAAACCTGACATGTAGGGACTGGTGTTCTCTTTGTTATTGAAGTGTGTGGTGTCATCATGTCAAGATTTAAAGAGCTCTCTAAGAACCTCAAGGAAAAAAAGGTTGTGGATGCCTATGAACCTGGCAAGGGATTTAAAAAGATCTCTAAATTATTAGAAATAAATCATTCCAGTGTAAGGAAAATCATCTACAAGTGGCATAGATTTCAAACAACTGCCCATTTGTCCAGGACTGGCCACCCAAGCAAATTCAGCCCAGGAGCAGATTGTTTACTCCTAAAAGAATTCTCCAAGAAGCCCAAAATTTCATCACTAGATCTGCAGGTAACTCTTGCAGCTGTTGGTGTGAATGTGCATACATCTACAATCAGAAAGAGATTGGACAAATTTGACCTGCATGGGAGGTGTGCCAGGAAAAAGTCTTTGCTGTCCAAAAGGAACGTTAAAGCAAGGCTACAGTTTGCCAATGAACATGTAGGCAAAGACCAGGCCTTTTGGGATAACATGTTCTGGACAGATGAATCAAATGTGTGGTGCAGACCAAAGACAACTTTTCAGAAGAACTTCATGCCAACCGTGAAGCCAGGTGGTGGAAATATTATGGTTTAGGGTTGCTTCTCTGCCTCAGGGACTGGGAAGCTTGCATTCATTGAGTCAACTATGAATTCTGAATCATGTCAGTGGGACCTAATCTAGAACCCTCCATTAGATCATGGGGTAAGCCATGGCCTAATGGTTAGAGAAGCAGCTTTGGGACCAAAAGGTTGCTGGTTCAATTGCCTGGACCTGCAGGAATGGCTGAAGTGCCATTAAGCAAGGCACCTAACCCCCAGCTGCTCCCCAGGCTGCTCTGGGTATGTTATACGTCACTCTGGATAAGAGCGTCTGCTAAATGCCTGTAATGTAATGTAATCAAAGAGTGCTTGAAGATAATGTGAGGCCATCTGTTCAAAAGTTGAAGTTAAACCGGAGGTGGACCTTTCAGCAAGATAATGATCCTAAGCACAAGATAATGATCCTAAGCACATTTGCAAATCCAAAAATGGCTCAAAAAGAAGAAATGGAGGGTTATGGAATGGCCTCGTCAAAGCCCAGATTTGAACCCCATTGAAATGTTGTGGGGAGATTAGAAAAAGGCAGCACATGCAAGAAAACCCTCAAACATCTTGCAGCTGAAGGAATTTTGCATGGAATAGTGGTCAAAGTTTTCAGCAAGCTGATGTCAGAGACTGGTGGACAATTATGCAAAATGCCTTCAAGCTTCTGAAGCAAAGGGTGCACTTACTTTCTCAACAGAATAATATTACATCTATTGACCTGTGGTTGGTATAAATGATTGAAAGAGAATTTTCCTTGTTGTTTTTTTCTCCAAGTATATCACCTTTATCTGTAGGCACTGTATCAAAAGGGTGAAAATGTTTGCTTGTTTAAATATGTTGAGAAGCCTCCAATTTCCATGGGATGTACTTGTTTTTTCACATGATTATACCTTATCATTCCAGTCAGACTATAAGCTCTTCTGAGGAAATGGTCTACAAATTTTCTGTCCTAAAACTTGGCTTGTTTCTTCTCATTGGCTTCTGGGAAACTGAGCAACTTTGTCAGTGCTGACAGGAGGGCATTGTCTCATCTGAGTGTGGTCTTGACAATTTCCTCTGCTTCTCTAGGTAGGCATATCAGGTGAAAATTCAATCCAAATTGCTTGAAAGTGCTCTCATTGAATTCAGAATTGAATGTAGAACAACATACTTCTTACAGAATTAAAACCATTTCCATTCTTGAGATATCACAAATCAAATATTGCAAAAACGGCTTAATTTTTAGAAAATTGACATAATATTATGCATTAGGATAGCATGGTCCAAAATGGGCCTAATTAACGAATGAGATCAAATGTTTTTTCTTCATAACTTTTCTATTTTTCAAGATATTTACATGGAAATTGGCACATACATAGATGGTTGTACACTGAATTCAAAGTTTGAAAAATTAGTTAATATAAATTATGCAAATTAATATTTAATATTAATTATTCTAATTAAGTAAATACGTTAAATCAGTACACTCAATAAAAAAGTAATAAAAGAATATTTCTAATACCTTCTTTGTGTTCTGTAGGGTTTTCTATTTCTCAAAAGTAAGGCCTACTAGTGTTTATATTAAAAAATACAAATGATAATATTCACAACTTTCAAGGCTAACCTCAAAAAAAACATGTGAACCACATCCAATAAACAATTCCAATTAATTGAATTGAAATTGAGGTGGCATGGTGGTGTTGTGGTTAGCACTGTCACCTCACAGCAAGAAGGTCCTGGATTTGAGCCCAACGGCTGACGAGGGCCTTTCTGTGTGGAGTTTGCATGTTCTCCCCGTGTCTTCGTGGGTTTCCTCCACAGTCCAAAGACATGCAAGTTAGGCTAATTGATGGCTCTAAATTGACCATAGGTGTGAACGTGAATGGTTGTTTGTCTCTGTGTTAGCCCTGCGATGACCTGGTGACTTGTCCAGGGTGTACCCTGCCTCTCACCCATAGTCAGCTGGGATAGGCTCCAGCTTGCCTGCAACCCTGTACAGGATAATGGATGGATGAATTGAAAGTGACACTTGCGTTTCTGACTTGCGTTTTTTTAAATATCATTCCGACAACTAAGATCTCAATATTTTTCATCAAAACAACTACAGTTATGTTCTAAAATAGTTATTTATTTACATGAGCCAGTTTGATTCAAAAAAATAAGTAGGTAAAGCTATGAAGACTCGCTTCAAAGTCTCCTGTGAAGCATAACATCAAAACTACCTGACAGAAAATGTTGCTGAATACTTCATCAGAAACAGTGACAGCTAGAGAACATCCCTATAAAAGTTGTCTGATTGATATTCATGAGTAATCCAGTTGCAAACCAATCAGAAGAGAGCCTGACCACTTTCCCATGACTCAAAAGGCACCAGCAATTTTCCGACATCACACAAGCAGAGAGTGTACTCTGTTGTACTAACTTCAACCTGGTGTTACTCCCAAAGTACTGAATAGATCTTAACGAGATGAATCTCTTTGGAAAGCAGAAAATATAATCTTTTTAATGACAGTATTCACAATAGAAAATATTCAAGAGTTAAGCAATGACAGATCTGGAAACTGATATGATTTCACAGTGCTGATTTCACAGCATGGCCAGCGAGCGTCTGATATGTCTACTCCAAGTCACTTTGCTACAAGGATCCCAGACAGTGACCACTGCTGGGTCATAGGATGTCTACTTTCTCTGCCAAATTGAAGGTTTTTTTTTTTGGTCCCACCTTTCTACAAAAAACATGTCTGTTCTTGTTAAGGTTAGAGAAGCAGCCTTGGGCCCAAAGGGTCACTGGTTCAATTCCCAGGACCAGCAGGAAAAATGTTAGGGGAGTTGAGTGGATGAACAGCGCTTTTCCCTCCCTCTGTATCGTGGTTGAAGTGCCCTTGAGCAAGGCATCTAACCACAAACTGCTCCCTGGGCTCTGCAGCATGGCTGCCCACTGCTCTGGGTGTGTGTGTGTGTGTGTGTGTGTGTGTGTGTGTGTGTGTGTGTGTGTGTGTGTGTGAACTCATTGCTGTCTTGTGTGTGCATTCATGTGTTCACTGATTCAGATGAGTTAAATGCAGAGGAGGAATTTCACTGTGATTGAGTGTACATGTGACAAAGATTTCTGCTTTTTCTTCTTCAATTTACAGTTTTTTTTATTATTAAAAAAGGAATCAGACGCTCAAAGGCAGGGCTGATGTCACTGATGCATAAGCTGCTGAATGCTTTCCCCCCCAGAGCTTTTGGACAGCAGCTAAGGATGCATTCCCATGTCCCCCTTTTCTCCCTTGACTCAATGGTCATGCTAGTTTCTGAAGAGCTAGGACATGCTTGGTAACACATCATAGACAGCTTTAAAATGGAAACTGATGTGCTGTAATGTTTGCCAAAGTACAGGACATGTGGTTTATCCACCTAATCCATGCTCCTTGCTATCATTCCAACTATCTTGCTGATTCAAAGAATCAGCCCATGCTTCCTTCAGTACCAGTCTGCACCCCTTCTTGCCATGAACCTGGTGGTAATACGTTAATGGTTTGCCATAAAGATACATTAATCTGCCCAAATCACATAATTTGCATGGATTACCACACTTTTATATATGAATCATACTGTCCCATTTAAATTGCTTAATTTTTTGTATTGCTTACAGCATTTAGTAGATACCCTTAACCAGAGTGCTGTAGAAGTGCTTTGTAGTCTCTACCAAAATATATCCTCATGCTACTTCACTAGGGCTGGGATTATGAGTAGCCTACCGTACCACTGAGAACATTTTGTGAAAACTAGTCATTTTATAATATTGGCATTAATTAAAAATATTTTTTTAAATAACAAAAGAAAGCCAACAAAAACTCATAAATTGACAAATAAAACAAATCATTCAATTATATCAGAAGAAATGTTACCATACAAACAGAATATGGGCCAGTCATTCTGCTCATAGCCAGAAGCTGTAAACAAATGTGTCAAATGCTTAAATCTGATCATTCATCCAAATTTAAAGAAAAGATTGAATGCTAAAAATGTTAATTCCCAAATACAGTATATGGACAAATGTTTATGATTATCTGACCATTACAGCCACACTTTTTGAACTTCCCATTCCAGATTTAGTCCCCATTTGCTGCTATAATAACCTCTGCTTTTCTGGGAAGGCTTTCCACTAGATTTTGTGCTCATTTAATCACAAAAGCATTAGTGCATGTCAGGGACATTAGAGCATTAGGCCTGACTTGCAGTTGGTGTTCCAACTTTTCAGGACTAGCTCACACAACATACAGTCTGCAAGAAACACTAGATATTGGAATAAAAGGCTTTATTCCACCTCTACCCTCCAACATTCTTGACAGGCTACTCCGCAAATTGGTGCTTGCCTGGATTACCACCATGGCAAGGAGGTGTCAGAGGCAGAGGTAAAAGAGGAAGCAGAGGAACAGGAAATAGTAATAGGGCAAGTGAGCCAGCATTCATGGTAGGCTAAAGCGATCCCTGAACAAGCCAACTCTACCTAATCCATTCTTTGCAAACACCCAGTTCATAGTCAACAAAATCAACTAGGTGAGACAGAGGATTACTTTGCACAAGATGAACAGTGGCACCTCATTTTTCAAATTTAAATCTGGATGAATGCTAACATCCCCAATGTGGCTATCAAGCTAGCAGGCCTGCTTACCACTTGGACTGCACCTCTGAATCCAGTAAGGACAAAGGTGGTGGAGTGTGCATATATGTAAGCAAAGCTTGGCGCACATAAAAATACATTATTTTTTTAACAGTTTTGCTCTCTGGACATGTGCAGAACTTTCCATCTACCAAGGGATTCTTGTATGTACACTGCAGTGTACACCCCTCCACAAGTTAATACAAGTTAGCACGAACTAAACTGCAGGATGTTGCAACCAGACTTCAAAACTCTCATCTAGATGGCAAGTTTATTATAGTGGGGGACCTTAATCATACTGACCTTAAGACTGTGCTCCCCCAATTTTATCAGAGTGCTAATTTTCCAACCAGAGGAAATAATATGTTGGACCATATTTATTGGAATTTAGCGAATGTTTAAAAGCATTGCCCTCCCCCCACCTTGGCCAGTCTGATCACATTACTCTTTTTCTGACCCCGGCATATAAACCTGTCATTGCCAGGACAAAGCCCACTGTGCAGACTGCCAAAATCTGGCCAGACAGAGCCACAACTGAACTACAGGACTGGTTCAACAATACAAACTGGGATGTGTTCAAAGGGGAAGCCATTCAGGACAACCACATAGACTTAAACACCTATGCCTCATCTGTCAGTCTTTGTCAACTGTATGGACAATGCTACCACTGCTAAGAGCATTTGCACATTACTCAACTGGAAACCTTGGATTAACAGAAATGTCCAAAACCCATTGACAATGCTGCCAACACAGGAGATCCAGAGGCTTAATAAAATAGCCAGGTGCAGAAATGTGAGGAAAGGCATTATGGAGGCTAATCTCCTCTACAAAATGTGAATAACAGGTCAGACTCCCAACATATGTGGCAAAGTATTAAGTCCATCATAGACTATAAAGGCAAAAGCATCTGTGCAATCTGTACAGCCAATCTATCTCTTCCTACCTATCTGAACCCCTTCTTTGCATGGTTCAAGTACAGCAACTAAACCATCGCCAAGCTGACACCACATCCATCATGTGTACTGATGCTGAACTTGCATGAGGTGAGATGGGCACTAAGTTAAATCAACCCAAACAAAACCACTGGACTTGATGGGGTTCCTAGATGGGTCCTGAAACACTGTATAGCACACCTGACAGAAGTGTTTACCAGCCTGTTTAACAGCTCTTTGGAACAAGCCACTGTCCCCACTTCAAATTTGCTACAGTCATCCCTGTTCCAAAACAGGCAGTGGTCAGGTCCATAAATCACTATTGTCCAATGGCCTTGACTCCCATAGTTATGAAGTGCTTTGAGTAACTTCTCTTAACACAAATAAAAGGAACATCCCCCCTACCCTGGACCAGAGAATAATAGTTTCCTTACAAGGCAACTGAGGACACTGTCTCACTGGCTCTTCGCACTGCCCTGGCACACTTGGAACAGTTGGAACCTGGCACACTTGGACAACTATGTTTGAATGCTGTTCATTGATTATAGCTCTGCTTTTAACACCATCTCCCCCAACAACCTAGCCATTAAATTAAACAACCTTCGCCTCAACACACATCTGTGCAGTTGGATTCTGGACTTTCTTAGTATTAGACAGGGCTCCTATGGATACCAGCTGTGCTGAATGGGCTACCCTGTTGAAATAAAGTTGATCTAGCTTTATCTATCTAGTAGACAACAGCAGTACACTTGGAGTAGCACTCCTTCTCCCCATAGCACTGAACACTGGAACACCACAGGGCTGTGTGCTGAGCCCCCTCCTATACTCCCTCTTCATGTACGACTGAAAATCCATCCATGATTCCAATATCATAATCAAGTTTGTGGATGACACTGCTATGATAGAACTGATCTTTAATGACAACAAATCAGCCTACTGAGAAGAGATTGAGAACCTGGAGAACTAGAGCCAGGACAATAACCTAAGGATTTCTCTCAACTCAAGGAAAACAAAAGAACTGATCTTGGACTTCAGGAGACTGAAACACAATGGTCACTATTCCATCAGCATCAATGGTAACAGGGTGGAGACTGTTCAGAGCTTCAGATTCCTTGGAGTCCATATCAGCCAAGACCTGTCATGGTCCATCAACATGACAGCAGTGGCCAAAAAAGGTCTCCAGAGCCTTCATTTCCTGAACAGCCTGAAGAAAGCACAACTCCCATTACAGTTGCTTTTCAACTTCAACAGGTCCATTGTATTACAGTGTGGTATTCCAGCAGCACCTGTGAGAACAGAAATGCTCTCCAGTGCATCATTAACATGGCCCAGAGGATCACTGGCTCACAGCTTCCAACACAGGAAGAAATGATCAGAACCCATTGCAGTTGCAAACCATGAACATCTGCAGAGATCTGACCCATCCCAGCCACAGCATCTTCACCCCTTTTCCATCTGGCAAGCACTTCAGAGCCCTGTATGCCTGCACAATGAGGTTGCAGAATAGATTTTATCAGAGAGTTGTCACACTGCTGAACACACAGTGCTCACTCCCCTCTTATAACAGCACCATCAATGTAACTGTACTGTACCTCAATCACACTACACACTTTACATAATCTATGTGAAATCCATTACTAATAGCACTGACTGTATTAAATCTCCACTGCTACTGTTGTCACTATCCAGCCCAGCTCCTCTACTTCCTACCCATGTGTTCCTTGTTTGTGTGTATGTGTGCCTGGCTCCTCTGTCTTTCCCTCTAACTTTTGCCTCCCAGACTGCAAGATTGACAGCTTGCTTCACCTATCCTACAGCAGTCTCTCCACCCACCTGTTACTGATCATCTCATTGCAGACTGTTTAAAAGCCATGCGAGCACTCTCAGTGCCTGCCAGATTATCTTGTTTCTTTAGATTTGTTTGTTTGTGTCTTTTTCTCTATTGCCTGTTCAGTGCATTTCTGCCTTTTTTTTTTTCTACCTCCTCTGTTTTGCAGCTGTCTGGACTATTTTCCTTTTTGTGCTTTGACCTCTGCCTCAAGAACATGAGTAGTGCCATTGCTCATCTGCAGCTTTGGCTTTACTTTTGACTGATAGTTATAATCCAATAAACAAATAAATACTTTCATTGCACTCCTGCCTCCCGTGTCTGCTTCTGGGTTTAGCTCACTATACCACAGGTCTTGTGGCCTGTGATGACTGTGGCTACTACTATTTTTATTTATTCTCTCCCCCCTTAAAGTGCAATAATACTTTCTCAACCATGGTGAATACCTCTTTTATTTTACCTCCCTCAAGTGCAATAATCTTACTTATTTACACACCAAGTAAATAATCTGTTCTGTGCAATACCTCATTTATATCTATATTTCAGTCCTTCTCATGGTACTGGCACTCCTCATTGCATTTCTACTTTATTTCTTCTGACATTTGAATATGGTTTTATACTTGATTTTACTTGCTTTCTTATTTTTGTACTTATAATCTTAGAATAACATCTGCCTTTATTCTAAATGCATGTACTGGCTTGCTTCAATGCAATTGCATTGTACCCATACAGAGGTGATAAATGTATCTTATTAGCGCTCCAATAGGCTAGTGCAGCATAAAACAATGTTTAAAGCCAGTGGACTGCACAGTCAGGAGGAGTCCCCATCAACAATGCCATCATCAGTACACATGAACTCACCCTATCCATGTGGATCATGTTGAATGAAGAAACTCCACCTCTATTCCTTTGATGATGGAAAATAAATGTGCTTGAATTAACAGGCAGGTCTTTAGTGAGTGTCTCTGAATCCCAAAGGTGGAAGAGCAAAAAGGAATCGTATAAGAAAATGAATTATGATTGTAGGACTCCCTAAATGTGGGTGGAGCACAGAGGACGGCAGGACAGAGATCAGGTCTATAATTTGGCTTTATTGCCACACTTTTCAGTTTAACAATAACCACTCGTATTGACACACACACAACCGGCGTCTGGTTCAGGGATGAGAGATCCTTCCTCTCTCGCTCTCCCTCCTGATATAGGGCGCAGTCACTGGGAAGACACACAAACACAGGTTAATTGTTCTCAGGTGTCGTGATTCTGCCACTTACCTTCCCTGACTCCGCCCTCCTGTCACAGACCGGCGCTTGACCACGCCTCCGCTGCCACAATGATATAACATGGTTTTCCTGTTCTTTGTGTCAATAAGATAACTTTCCATTTAACAACCAAAGACGACAAGGTGGATTAAACTCAAAAACTTTGACTTTTTGATGTAAGTAACATGATCAACACTTTCTTTAGTTATGCATTCAATCTGGGTCTAGTCACAGACAAAAATGTTGGCTTTGTTCTTGTAATGATTTGATTTGATGGTCTGCTCTGATGTGAAATGCCCTGAAGTGTTCAGTCCTCATTTTTTACAGCCCAGGATGCATGTTTTCAGATCTTTTGCCTTTTGAACCATTAATTTGAAGAACTGGTTCTATCAATTTTACAGAATTATAGAATTGATCTGGAAAATACTGTAAAGATGCTTGGGATATATGTACTGCCATATGGCTTTGGATTAATTTATTTATTGAGAAATTCCCTTTATAAAATAAGGTGATGTGGGAACAGAATTCTGATTTAATGTCTTTTCCTATGGGATTTCAGTCTGGGATATAGGACATGAAACCTTGAGCACTGAAATTAGTTTTCTGGAACTTCTCTGAAAATACAATGAAAATACATTAAATTATCTCCAGTCTTGTGGAATTTAAAGGGGTTAAGAAAGGCGAAAACATTTCAAAATACTGGAAAAATAACATTAATTGCACTAGACTTGAGAGGAGTTGTGAGTCATGAAACTGTTACTCAATATTTATGTACCTTATGTTCACTTTGCCATTTCATGTTCTAATTTTATGGAATCTTGCCCATATTTTGGTTTGTTTTTGCTCATCCAAAGAAAATGTGCACAACATTTAATTAAGTAATTTGATCACCATTTGGAATCAACTGATTAAATACATTTAACATAAATGTGCATAAGATGTCTGGCCTTAGAGATACAGTAACTTCACAGGTCCCTGTTAAAATTGTAGGCACTTTTTTCTTAACTGAGTGTAGAAAATTAACCAAAGCATGGAAAACTTCAATTCACTGGAATGACATGAATAACCTTGATTTGGTGATCACATAATATATTTATTTATATATTGTACAGTGTAATAATGCTTATAGATATTGATTCTAAATGGGTGAGTTAATCTTATTTACTCTGATTACTCCTGAGCAGGGTTATGCGTATGGACTTGTTTTGAAAATAAATGCAACAACAGATCAAAACAAAAGATCTAGACTGGGGAGCAAAACCTGAACCACTGAAAGTGGAATTCTTGGGGGACCTTTATCAAGATGTTTAGCCTGAATTATTACCATTAACATGAAATTAAATCTTAAATTCTGAGTCTTTAATTAAATCTAGAACATTAATAAAATATAGTATATTGCAAGGATGCTATAGAATGTAACTATTATTCATTGAGCTGTGAGCTCAATGGGAGGCATGTGTTCCAGTGCTTGTCTTTGTGGTTGCTTGCAACTTCAAGGTTAGGTTTAGAACTCACAAGCAGTTTAATTTAGCACAGGCATTATGTTTCCCACTGTCTCCAGGGCACACAGATGGTCAGGATGTGGACACTGCTTCCAGATGTCTATATGTTGGCCTACATCAAACAAAAAACATTCCATCTTCAAAGAACATAACAAAATGTGACCTATTTTCACACATGTAATACACTGTTACAACCCCGATTCCAAAAAAGTTGGGACAAAGTACAAATTGTAAATAAAAACGGAATGCAATGATGTGGAAGTTTCAAAATTCCATATTTTATTCAGAATAGAACATAGATGACATATCAAATGTTTAGACTGAGAAAATGTATCATTTAAAGAGAAAAATTAGGTGATTTTAAATTTCATGACAACAACACATCTCAAAAAAGTTGGGACAAGGCCATGTTTACCACTGTGAGACATCCCCTTTTCTCTTTACAACAGTCTGTAAATGTCTGGGGACTGAGGAGACAAGTTGCTCAAGTTTAGGGATAGGAATGTTAACCCATTCTTGTCTAATGTAGGATTCTAGTTGCTAAACTGTCTTAAGGTGATGATACACGGGGCAACTTTTTGGGCAATGTTGCCGAGCAATGTTGCTGGCAACGGGCAACTAGGTGAGACACAGGGCAACTTTTCAGGGCAACCAACAATGGGCAACAGCAGTTAGCAACGGCAGTTTACAGTTAGCTAAAAAAAAAAAAAATCGATGTCTTAATTTTTGCTGTGACCATTTAATCAAGCTGTCTGTTGTTTTTTAGAGCTTTGGTGAGGTAAATTCCTCCATATAGAATATTAAAATAACAACTTACCGGCGTAAAAACAGATGAGGAGTCTCTCCATCTCTTCACTCCACTGACACTGAGCGGCCGCCATATTTGTTTGAAATTTCTGATCCGAACCTCACCGGAGGTCACATGACTCGATACTCGCGTTCTGATTGGCTTATCTCAAAAAGTTGCGAGAGATTATCAAAACCATTCAGAAAGAAACAATGTTGCCCAATCTCAATAGAAAAGAGTCAAAACGCAATTGCCCAGCAACATTGCTCGGCAACATTGCCCAAAAAGTTGCCCCGTGTATCATCACCTTTAGGTCTTTTTTGTTGTATCTTCTGTTTTATGATGCGCCAAACGTTTTCTATGAGTGAAAGATTTGGACTGCAGGCTGGCCAGTTCAGTACCCGGACCCTTCTTCTTTGCAGCCATGATGCTGTAATTGATGCAGTATGTGGTTTGGCATTGTCATGTTGGAAAATGCAAGGTCTTCCCTGAAAGAGACGTTGTCTGGGTGAGAGCATATGTTGCTGTAGAACCTGGATATACCTTTCAGCATTAATGGTGTAATTCCAGATGTGTAAGCTGCCTATGCCACACACACTATTGCAACCCCATACCATCAGAGATGCAGGCTTCTGAACTGAGTGCTGATAACAACTTGGGTCGTCCTTCTCCTCTTTAGTCCGAATGACACGGCATCCCTGATTTCCATAAAGAACTTCAAATTTTGATTCGTCTGACCACAGAACAGTTTTCCACTTTGCCACAGTTCATTTTAAATGAGCCTTGGCCCAGAGAAGACGTCTGCGCTTCTGGATCATGTTTAGATACGGCTTCTTTGAACTATAGTTTTAGCTGGCAACGGCAGATGGCACGGTGAATTGTGTTCACAGATAATGTTCTCTGGAAATATTCCTGAGCCCATTTTGTGATTTCCAATATAGAAGCATGCCTGCATGTGATGCAGTGCCGTCTAAGGGCCCGAAGATCACGGGCACCCAGTATGGTTTTCGGGCCTTGACCCTTACGCACAGAGATTCTTCCAGATTCTCTGAATCTTTTGATGATATTATGCACTGTAGATGATGATATGTTCAAACTCTGCAATTTTACACTGTCGAACTCCTTTCTGATATTGCTCCACTATTTGTCAGCACAGAATTAGGGGGATTGGTGATCCTCTTCCCATCTTTACTTCTGAGAGCCGCTGCCACCTATTGCCATTTGACCTAATGAGTTACAGTTTGGTCCTCCAGCTGTTCCTTTTTTGTACCTTTAACTTTTCCAGCCTCTTATTGCCCCTGTCCCAACTTTTTTGAGATGTGTTGCTGTCATGAAATTTCAAATGAGCCAATATTTGGCATGAAATTTCAAAATGTCTCACTTTCGACATTTGACATGTTGTCTATGTTCTATTGTGAATACAATATCAGTGTTTGAGATTTGTAAATTATTGCATTCCGTTTTTATTTACAATTTGTACTTTGTCCCAACTTTTTTGGAATCGGGGTTGTAAACACATTATGTTTGTAAGTTTCTTAGCTATAGTTTAAGAGCCTGATTTTTATATGGCATTTGAATGGTGTTTACTATCCTCACACTGTCTTAAATGTCATACAGTATGTCTTCATTTCCAACTTGCCAGATATTCAGTGTGAATTATGTTTCATTGTAGCAATTTATCTGAGTCTCTCCATATGCATTTCAGTGTAGATACTGTATGTCTTGGCACTGTACAAATGATATGAGTAAAATTTGTTATTATTCTTCATTTGTCCATTAGATGACTGAGGCCATGGGGAAAATAAAAGGACTGCTGCCTTTCTTTCTTTTAGCATCAGGTTTCCTTGTAAGCAGGGCACAGGAAACAGGTATGTACAGTTCACACAAGTGCATAGCATGCTGTTTTAATTTAATTAATGCAGTAATTTAAAGAGGAAACAGATAAATTATCTTAGTTTTAAAAACTATTCTCTACTGGAGCTGAATAGTGCAAACTGTAAAAGTGACCTGGACTTTTCCTTTGCCAGTATGCACACAGGAAGCATTAGCTGATATCGTCTTCCTGGTGGATGGGTCTTGGAGTATTGGCACAGAAAATTTCCAAAAGATCCGTGACTTCCTCCTCACTTTGGTGAACAGTTTTGATGTGAGTCCTGACAAGGTTCAAATTGGCCTAGTGCAGTACAGCTCTACACCCCACTCTGAATTCTACCTTAACAGCTTCAAAACCAAGCAGAAAATTCTTGACTACATCACAAATCTCCGATATCGAGGAGGTGGCACCAAGACTGGATTAGGGTTAAACTTCTTGCTGAAGCAGCACTTTGTGAAAGAAGCAGGAAATCGCGCTAAAGATGGGGTGCCTCAAATTGCTGTGGTTATCACAGATGGACAGTCACAGGATGATGTGGAGCCACATGCACAGGACCTGAAGCACCAGGGAATCATACTTTATGCCATTGGTATTAAAGATGCCGATATGGAGCAGCTGAAGGAAATTGCCACTAAGCCGCATGACCAGCACATCTACAGTGTGTCTGATTTCACAGCTTTGCAAGGAATCTCCCAAGGTTTTGTGCAAGTGCTTTGTACAACAGTGGAGGAAGCTACACGTCAAGTGTCTCAGGTGCTACAAGGTAAATTAGAACTTTGATATGCTTCAAGTTTAGCTTCTTACTAGATAATTGGTGTTTCCCATAGATCTGAGACAAATCATTAATGGGTCCAGGATCTGTGTGTGTTTAGAAAAGAGTGGGAATAAAGGATGTGGTAGATATTACAAAGCAACAAAAGTGAAAAAAATTAACTTCCTGTCTTTGTGCGTCTCATCGCATATATCAGTTTGTGGGGGCTTGATGCACTTTCAGCCCACTCTAACTCAAAATACAGTCCACCTGCCTTACTAAATTATTTCAGTATGATACCACTTAAGTTAATTTGAATATCATATATTGTTGACAACAACTGTAATTTCTCACCTCTCATCAAGATTAATTACTAATCAGTCTTTAAACATTGATCTAAGAAGGATTGGGGTTACTACAGAAGTTTATTTATCTTTATTCATAAATTGCTGTGTTAATCCATGGTGTTCTAGTTTCATTAATGGTTTATAAACATTAATTCTGTATTCTATACAATTTCTGGACATATGCCTGATACAGTTTTCTTATTAATTGATTTGTTTTATATACGTGTTATGTAGCCCTGTGATCATGAAAGAAGAGATGGAGGTGCCTTTCTAGTACATTGGTGCATACTGAAATTATATTGGTTTCAACCATAAGAGAAATTCTAAATAGAAGCATTTTATAGTAACAAATCTTGAGCTTCATGTGAGAATAACCACTGATTTAAACAGAAAGAGACAGATACAATTCTAAATTTCTTAGGTATCCACCATTTTATTTTGTGAAAATGTATCATTAACTCTCACCAGGCCCTTGATACAGGTCCTACATTTCAATAATTGGGAGAGGTACTCCTTCATCATTTGAGCAATGGTCAGTTATGGAAATGTGGCTGAAAGAGCAACATGTCACCAAACTGGCAACGCCCACCATGATGGCGGTAAGAGGGCTGTTGTTAGCTCTAAACATTTTCTTCGTTTTACACTTTCTATATATTTCACTGCCGACCCATGAAGATTATAGTTCAAAGTTAAATTGTACACAGTGTTTTTACAGTAGTTTTTGCAGTCCCAGGCGTCAATTTGGTAAAAAAAAATCCTGAACAAGCTCACTGGTGTTGAATATATACAGTTGAAGCCAAGTTTATTCAGGCTTCGAAGAAGTTCTCTTGACTATGGCACAGTCTCTGTATACAAGTATTTGTTCTCAATTATGCTGTTGTTGTCTGGTGATATTCATTTGAACCCTGGGCCTAAAGCTAGACGACCTGTATGTGGAGCTTGTAATTCAACTATTATGAGAAATCAATGCCATATTGCTTGATCTGGTTGCGTGCATGAATTTCATCGAAAGTGGATATCTGAATTTCAAACTCAGGAAAGTGACTGGTTCTGCATCAAATGCCTGTTTCCTCCAGTGAGTGATTCATCATTATTTGTATCTGCAGATGCAAATGATTTAATTTCTGATAATATGAACTTCTTGAATTCTGAATTTAATTTTCCCGCCACGGCTGACAGATTTAGTTTTAAACATATAAAGGGACTTACAATGGTTCGTTTGAATATTCATAGTCTCCTAAGAAATATCAAAGAACTACGTCTTTTTGCCCTCGTCGACACATGTCCTGATGTCATAGCTTTATCAAGGACTTTGCTGGATGACTCTGTATCAAACGAAGAAATCCTTTTTGACGGTTAGCAACTGGAGCGTCGCGATAGGAGCAGACATGGTGGTGGAACAGCCATCTATTTATATGAATGCTTTGTTTACAGTCGTCTTTCATTGCCTGTTAATTTCAATGACTTGGAAATAGTTCTTTGTAACATCAAGCTTCCTCGATCTAAGCCTCTACTCATTGGATGTGTTTATTGCCCTCCTGATGCTATTACCTTCTATTCTAGTTTACTTAATTACCTTAACGGTGTTGATTTTGAAACCTCAGAATTCTTTCTGCTAGGTGACTTTAACTGCAACACTACTTCAAAGCAGGGTAAGGATTTTATCAAAAAGATGAAGGATACTGGCCTAAAACAACTCATAAAAGAGCCAACGTGTGTCACACCACATTCTTCCACTACAATTCACTTGATTTTTACCAACACTAGTCATCCTGTATCCAACTCTGGTGTCCTTGATCTCTCCCTCAGTGATCATTATTTGATTTATTGTAACAGGACCTGCAAAGTCCCAAGACCGAAGGCTAAGGTGATCAATGTTAATAGTTTTAAGGCCTTCGATCCCATTGCCTTTATAAATGATCTTGAGAGTGTTTCTTGGGATACTATCAGCCTTTTTGATAACCCTGACGATGCCTGGTTCTTCATGGAAACCTTCCTTGAAGATCTTTGCAACAAGCATGCTCCTCTATGTAGGCTTCGAGTACGTGGTAGCCAGCCTCCTTGGATGTCTGAAGAAATCAGAACCACTATCAAAAGTTGTGATATACTAAAGTGCAAAGCTGTAAGATCAAAATCTTATGACGACTGGATTTGCTACAAAATGCTAAGAACCAAGGCTACTCAATTTATCAACGAGGCTAGGCGTGATCATTATAACACCTTACTTTCTGACAATGCTGATGACCCTTCTAAGGTCTGGTCCATAATCCGAAAGTTGATTCTGAAGAAAAACAAACAGTCATTGCATGAACTTGTTTATGAAGATCTGAGATACACTGATGACTCAAGTATTGCCCGCTGCTTTAATGAATTTTTTACAGCCATTGGATCTTGACTGCGTGGTGCTCTTGGTTCTCGTAGTGGCAGCCTATTCGTAGTTTGCAGCAGTTCATCTGATGTCCCAGCTTTTTCCTTCAAGAATATATCATCTGACTTTGTACAGAAAGAACTTTCTTCACTTTGAGTCAAAAAGTCCTCAGGTCTTAAAAATGTCCCTACATGTCTCCTAAAGCTTGGTGCTGACATATTGGCCATACCTCTCACCTCCATATACAACCTGTCCCTGAAGACTGGGCAGCTTCCTAAATCCTGGAAATCAGCTATTGTTACTCGACTGCACAAATCTGGTGATCTGACTGAAGCAAATAATTACAGGCCCATTTCTATTCTTCCAGTTGTGATGAAAATTCTAGAACATGCTGTACATCAACAGGTTCATGATCACTTGGTATCCAATAAGATTCTTTCTGTACATCGGTCTGCTTTTAGGCGTGGCTACTCTACGTGTACTGCCCTCTTGGACATCTCAGATTATATTTTGAAGAACACTGACAATGGTAAAGTCATTGGTGCAGTCTTCTTGGACCTTAGTAAAGCATTCGGTATGGTAAGTCATTCCTTTCTTAAATGTAAACTAGAGAATATTGGTATACAGTACATGGTGTGGCTTTAGCTTGGTTTGACAACTATCTGAGCCAGAGAACACAATCTGTCTGTGTCAACGGAACTTTGTCTGATCAATTCGATCTTACATTGGGAGTTCCACAAGGATCAGTACTTGGTCCTTTGTTGTTTATCATCTATATAAACGACTTGCCGAGCGTTGTCCAGCATAGCAAAGTTGTAATTTACGCCGATGACACAACACTATTCTTTGCTGGCAACGATGTTGGTACCATCCAGTCTTCTCTCCAGCATGATTTAAATTGTCTGAATGAATGGTTCAGTGACAACGAACTCATAGTTAACTGTAAGAAGACAAAAGTACTGCTGTTTGGTAGTAGACAGAGGCTTGCTAGATGTACCCAACCCATTCTATCATTTGCTGCTTCTATACTGGACTTCACTGACACCATAAAATACCTTGGTTTGACATTTGACTCTGTTATGAACTGGCATTCACATATAGACACTGTTGTTTCTAAGGTTTCATTCTGGCTAAGTCTGCTGAGTAGAATCAGAAAATATCTGAACGAGGACATTTGTCGACAGCTGCATACATCCTTGGTCCAGCCTTTATATTAGTATTGTGATGTAGTGTGGACTAATGCAGATCCTACTAGTCTTGAAAGACTGCATCGGCTACAGAAAAGAGGTGCTCGTATTAAGAAAGAAAGTCAGAGATGAACGTAAAGAAACATTATTGAGAAGTCTTTGTTGGGTTAGTTCGACCACCAGGTGGACTTTTCATAAGTGTTATGCAAAGGAATATGGCCTTGTATGAGCAGAGCAGTTTAGAACATATGGGATTTATCAGTGTCCACTGTGTACAGCTGTGCATACACAGTTGTGATAAATGCTGATTTTCTTATGCATATCGGTGGTTCTTACTCACAAATTTAGAACATGGTCTACACACGCTTTGATAAAGGAGACCCCTGGTGGTTCCAGACTTCCTTTAGTTCAAAACAATGGAACCCACTGTGCTCTTGTGAACATTAAAAGCTTTAGGAATGGTTTGATACCCAGGCCCAAATCTATGTCTGGACACAATTAGATGACACAGGTGTGTGCCTTTTAAAATTATTTCTAATCAATTGACTCAGCCCCAGGTGGACTGCTGTCATACTGTCTTCTTCTTCTTCTTTTGGCTGCTCCCGATTAGGGGTCGCCACAGCGGATCTTTCGTCTCCATTGCTCCCTGTCTACTGCATCCTTCTCTACCACACCTGCCACTTTCATGTCCTCTCTCACCACATCCATGTATCTCCTCTTTGGCCTTCCTCGTTTTCATTTGCCTGGCACCTCCATCCTCAACATTCTCCTTCCCACATGCTCTGCATCTCTGCTCAGGATGTGCCCATACCATCTCAGTCTCATCTCTCTTAGCTTAATTCCCAAGCTCTCCACATGTGCTGTCCCTCTGATGTGCTCGTTCCTTATCCTGTCCAATCTTGTCACTCCCATCGCAAACCTTAACATCCTCAACTCCGCCACCTCCAACTTTGCCTCCTGTCTCTTCGTTAAGGGTACTGTCTCTAATCCATACATCACAGCTGGTCTCACTACTGTCTTATACATCTTACCTTTCACTTTTGCTGAGACTTTCCTGTCACAAATGACTCCCGAAATCCTTCTCCAACTGCTCCACCCTGCCTGCACTCTCTCTCACCTCACTATCACAGCCCCCATTTTCCTGCACAGTTGACCCCAGGTACTTGAATTCACCAACTTTCTTTACGTCTACTCCTTGCATCTTCACTACACTCTCATGCCCATTCTCATTGATGCACATGTATTCTGTTTTCCTACTGCTCACCTTCATTCCTCTTCATTCCAATGCATACCTCCATCTCTCCAAATCCAACTCAACCTCCTTTCTACTTTCACCACATATCACACTATCATCCGCAAACATCATGTTTCATGGTGACTCTTGCCTCACTTCATCCGTCAAGCTATCCATCACTATGGCAAACAAGAAAGGACTCAAAGCAGATCCTTGATGGAGTCCCACCCTCACCTTGAACCATTCAGCTGTTCCAACTGCACACCTCACTGCTGTTTCACTGTTCTCATACATGTCTTGCACCACTCTAATATACTTCTCATTCACTCCACTCTTTCTCATACAATACTGTGGCAGCGGGGGCGTGGTCAAGCGTCGGTCTGTGACCGGAGGGCAGAGTCAGGGAAGGTAAGTGGCAGAATCACTACACCTGATGTTGGTTACTCTGTGTTTGTGTGTCTTCCCCAGTGACCACGCCCTATATAAGGAGAGAGAGAGCAGAGGAACGAAGCTCCTCCCAACCACAACGCATGTGTGTGTGATAGTGTGAGTGAGCGAGTAAAAGCTGAAAAGCTAAGTTAAGTAAAATAAAAAGGTTTCTTTGTGAAACTTAATCCTGGCCTGCCGTCTTTCTGTGCTCCACTCATACGAACTGCCACAGTGGTGCTGAAACCCAGGAATTCGAGCACAGGAAAAACAGCCCCATGGAGTCCTCCCCCTTCGCGGACCTGGTCCACGCCCTCGCCACGGCCCAGCAGAGCCAGCACCAGGCGCTAGTCACCCTCCAAAAGGAGCAGGAGCACCGGTTCGAGGCCCTGGTGCTGGCGCAGCCGGAAGACCGACAGGCATTCCGGCACCTCCTCGCGTCGGCGGGGTCCACCACTTCCACCGCCGCGGGCCCTTCTCCCCTCACCCTCACTAAGATGGGCCCGCATGACGACCCCGAGGCCTTCCTCACGCTCTTTGAGCAGGCAGCAGAGGCCTCGGGCTGGCCGGTGGAACAGCGTGCGGCACGCCTCCTCCCCCTGCTAACGGGCGAGGCACAGCTGGCCGCGCTACAGCCAGTGTTGGGAAGGTTACTTTTAAAATGTAATCCCCTACAAATTACAGATTACATGCTCCAAAATGTAATTTGTACCGTAATCCATTAGGTTACTTAAGGTGAGTAACGTAATCTGATTACTTTGGATTACTTGACATTACCATCTTTTTAAAGACTACATGAATGTGTTGAAAACTGCCCAACACATTAGAGGCATTTCACTTCTATTGAGGAGGCCGAAGAAGGGATGCCTGCGCAGAGTGTGCAGCATTCTCAAAGACTCCTCTCATCTGGCAAACAGACTCTTCTAGATCCTTCCCTCCCAGAGACGCTTCAGGAACCTACCCACCAAAACCACCAGATACAGAAAGAGCTTTTTCTCCACAGCAGTCACCCTACTGAACTTTGTTTAAAGATGACCTTCCCCTTCCTCCTTCCACACTGGTCACTCCAATTCTGCATTTCACTGCTGCGTATCTGCTCATTCCTCCTAATTCTTTAGAATCTGCATTTACTGTATGCCATTTGTTTGCAGAAGAGGGTATGTTACGGGAGGGGATGGTGGAGGTGGCAGATAATTATTTCAATGTTTTAGAATTTCCATCAAAATATATATGGCAAACATATACTGTTTGAAACCTTAGACCCTCAGGAATCTATTTATACCCACCAATAGTGATATTGTTTTGTGCATTAACAAAATGTGGGGTGTGCAACAAAAGGTTTATCATATGTTTCATTTGTTGAAAGACAATAAAAAAGCCCAATTTTTCCTTAACGATTTCTTTAGTTCCAACACTTGAAAGTGGAAGAGTATTAGATAGACATAAAGTGTTTTTATAAAACAATTATCAAAAATGAAACTTATTTTTCCATTTACTGTCAGTATTCTTTTAATGACTAAACTGAGCTTATTAAACATCCTATTAAACTTGATGTGACAATGACAAAAATGCCCTTTTCCATTTTGAATCCTCATTCAAGGCTGTAATGCAAATTGCTTCCTTTTCAGTATAGACCCTTTTCAGTCACGTGACCTTCGTAAACGCGACCACCATTTTGGACATGTAGCAGACTTCGGCTCGAATTGGTTTGAATGCGAGGAAGGCGACAAACGGAGAACATACAAGAAAAAGGAGCGAGATGCAGAAAACACCTTCGCTATCCAGCGACGTAGGGCATTTACAGGGCGAGCAGAGGGAGAAATAACAACAGTAACAACACATTAGCAACGCCGTACAGAAATAACGGTTTATGGCACAGACCCTTTCGGTTCTCGCTCATCTAGCTGCTACAATGACTGCTTAGACTGCAACAATAATACCTAACACACATTTAAGTATCCGTCGTAAAGACGTGAAACTCGTCGAGTGACGAGTGTGTTCATTGATAAGCTAACACAATCTAAAAGTAGACATACCATCACACTGCCCTGGCGCTGTGTACAGTTTACCTTCTATGGTTTGTGCACTCACTAGTTGCCATTACTTTCTCCAACCGTTGTTAGAGATTACAGGGAACGGCCTGGATTTAAGAGACAAATACATGTTCCTCTTGTTTTGAACACTTAGCCCATGTTTACATTAGACCGTATCAGCGGATCATCAGATTAACGTTTTTAAAAGCGATTAGTGTGCACACAGCAACACCAATACACGATTCTTCTGCACACAGCAACACCAATACACGGATGCGCTCGGCTCCGCAGGCATCCTGCGCTCCAAATCACTCCGCCCTGAACAGCGAGTGCCCTCTGGAGGGTGCGCACTCCGGCCCTGCGCAGCTCACACAGCGCGCGAGTGAAGTGCACGAGCCACGATTCGGGACTGAGCCGCTGTGTGTGTGATCCCAGCGCAGATCACTTACCACTCGCAAGTGGAAGGGTGGCAAGCCTAAAGACCATCGTTTTTTTTTTTTGTTACATAGTCAAAAGAGGTGTCGGATCACCGGATCCAGTGTAAATAGCTGCCGGAGCCAACGCCCGAGGTTCCGGAGCGCGCTCCGGCTTGCTCCCCCTCAAATTAAGCGCTGTTTGTAGAACACTGCCTCTGATCTGTCCTACAGTCTACCAACAGCAAAGGAACACAATGCTAGCTAATGTCGTTAGCTAATAGCTACTACAGAAGAACAAAGAGGTTACAATGGGTTATTTTAGCCTATTTGGTTACACACTCGCCGCCACAGAATGTTAACAGCAATGTAATGCCTTTTCTGGCTAATTTTATTCGTCTTACCTCCAACAAAGTGGTCACTACACAAGCGCTGGTATGCCGAGGGCTGCCAATCTGTTAATGGCCGCTATCCATCTTCTCCGTCGGGATCTGATAAAATGATAACCCTTGCCTTGTTTGTTGATGGTTACTACATCCAGGTGCACAACAATATAGTGGCATGATGGAAGTCTTGCTGAAAATAAACACTTTCTTTGCTGCCGTTCCTCAATGTTGGCTGTGGTAAACTACTGGTAGTACATGTCCAAAATGGCGGCCGCGTTTGTTGTGACGTCACGTGAAAAGGGTCCATACAAGTGCACTTCCATGGCAGGGAAAAACACTACATTTTGCCGCCTATGTAGTCCCCTATTTATACAAATAGGAGTCATTCATGATTCAGCCATGTTTTTGCTCGGTGTTTTTGCTCGACCCAAGTTCTACAGTAGGCTAGGCTAGGCCGTCTGCTTTTAATGGAAGTAGCCTAGCCTAGGACGTTATTTTCACGTTATTTCTTGATAAGGTGTTTTCACGTTATTACATGAAAATATCATGAAATATCGCTTCCGTAGATCATAACTCGAACTCTCGTGATATTTTTTTTATTCGTTTAAAGATTTAAAACATTTATTTTATTATGATATGTGGTATAAAGGATTCTGTGCCAAAATACTATTTTGTAAGATGTTTACTTGTGTTAATTTTTTCGAACAAAATAAAAAAAAATTAAGAAAAAAAAACCTTTCCTACCTACCGACCTTATTTTAGTATTTCATGTTACCGGAAACACACTATTTTTTTTTTTTTGCCTAATACTCGATAAGACCCACCTAGTTTGGTTTCATAAAAAGCAAGCACATGACAAAAACGGACGATTGTTTGCTAACGCCAGCTAGCAAGATTTGCTTGATGGAGTAGCCTTTATGCTAATGTTAAAATCACGCAAATAGGCTACTAATATGTTCCTGAAGTGGCACACAACCTACATTACCAGATACACACAACTAAAACAATCTAGTTGCAGTAGGCTAATGTTTGATTTTTAAAACTTACTGTTAGATGTTTGCTCAGGTTAGATGTAGAGTCTCTGGATGTGGACAGCAGCTTGGTTGCTGGCAAGCAGAGTTTACACTGCACGGCCAGATTCCGCTCATCTTTGTGTCCTTTAAATATAAAGTGGTGCCTTAATTTCCAGGAGAAAAACGCGTTCTTGCCCGTGAGGTGGCTCTGCTCTTGTTCCTCATGGTGGGTTGGTTTTGTTAGGGTTTTGCTGGGATTCGAACCTGGTTCGTTGGTGTGATGATCCAGCAAACCCCCACTAGGCCACCAGGGGGATGACTCAAATGCAGAGGCGTGAGGCGGAAGTAGAAAAAGAATCAAAAAGGTTTATTTAAACTATATACACTATATACAGGGCAAAACAAAAGACAAAAAAAACCAAAGAGTGTAATCCAAAAGAAAAGCAAAGTGCAAAAATACAAAAGCTAAGAAGATCAAAAAAACACAGTACAAAGGAAACTGGAGATAAACATAACAGCACACCAACGAACCAGGTTCGAATCCCAGCAAAACCCTAACAGAAAGACTCCGTCCAAACTAATTAAGGACACAGGTGAAGATAATTAGGCAATTAACACAAACACAAGACACAGGAACAGTGGCGGCCTCTAGAGGCCAAAATAAACACGACATGAAAAGGAAATAACAGCGGCCTCTAGAGGCCAAAACAGTCCTAGTCCTAACAGGTTTGGGCTCCTCGTCCTCTTCATTGTGTGATTGTGACTGACTGACGCTGCCAACATTAACCGCTCTTGCTTGCGTTCTATTTCTGTTTGGGTTTTCGGCAGCCGCGGCTATCACTGTTTTTCCCGCGGCGCGGTGACGTCATGCGGTAGCCCTCTATAGCCTAAAATGTGAAAAGGGAAGTACCGCCGTGTAATCCATTTATTTCAACAAAGTAACTGTAATCCAATTACCACTTATTAAAACAGTAACTGTAACGGATTACAGTTACTCATGATTTGTACTCTGATTACGTAACGCTGGTACATGTAATCCGTTACTCCCCAACACTGGCTACAGCTCCCCGCCAATCGCCGGCTGGTCTGTGTGGACCTTCGCCAAGCCATCCTCCAGTGGGTGGGGCACACCCCTGAACAACAGCGACAGCGCTTCTGTGTGCTGCGTCTGGAGGAAGTTGGCTGGCCGTTCGCGTTTGGCCAGCAGCTCCGGGATGCCTGTTAGCGGTGGTTGAGGGCTGATAACCGCGACGCCGAGGGGATCATCGATCAGGTGGTACTGGAGCAGTTCATCACCCGCCTACCAGAGGAAACCGCGGAGTGGGTCCAGTGCTACCGCCTGGCGTCGCTGGATCAGGCCATCGAGTTGGCGGAGGACCATTTGGCAGCTGTTCCGATGGCAGGACAGCAGAAATCCTCTTCTTCCCTCTTCTCTCTCTCTTTCCCCCTCTCTTCTCCTGTGTCTCGTCCTCGCCCCATTCCCCCACCGCGGAGGCGGGGGCTGGCCCCACCCCAGCCGGCCCGTCGCACCCGCGGTGCCCTCCCGTTTTCCCCTTCTGTATCTGTCTCTTCCCCCCCCAGGTGAGTGAGCCCCAGAGCACCGGTGCAGAGAGGAAGCCTGGGCCGGTTTGCTGGCACTGCAGGGAGCCGGGCCACCTCCAACAGCAGTGCTCGGCGATGGAAGTGGGCGCAGTGGTTCGGCTCCCCGACGCGCCAGGAGCCGCCCTCGATCGGGCTGGAGCGTATCACATACCGGTGAGTATCCAAGGGGATACATATCAGGCTTTTGGTGGACTCTGGCTGTAATCAGACCTCAATTCACCAAAGCCTGGTGCAAGACGAGGCATTGGGGGGAGCACAGGGGGTGAAGGTGTTGTGTGTGCACGAGGATGTTCACAGCTACCTTTTAGTGTCAGTCCACATTCTTTTCCGAGGGGAAAAATTTAGAGTAAAGTCGGCGGTTAATCCTTGCCTCACCCACTTGGTAATTTTGGGGACTGATTGGCCAGGATTCGGGGAGTTAATGAGCCATCTAGTGAAGAGTGGGTCCTGCCGTAGTTCAGCAGGGGGAGGTCCCGGTGTCGCTTTGGCAGGAGCAGCTGCCACAGAGCTGTCTACATCATATCTGTGTCAGAGTGAGGAGCAGCAGGCTCCTCCTCCCTCTCTTGGGGAATCCCTTGGGGATTTCCTGTTAGAGCAATCGCGAGACGAGTCTCTGCGGCATGCATTTGACCAAGTGAGAGTAATCGATGGTCAAATGCTCCAGCCAAACGCCACCCCGTCCTTCCCCTATTTTTCTATTATGAAGGATAGGTTATATCAAGTGACGCAGGACACTCAGACTAAAGAGCAAGTCACGCAGCTTTTGATTCCAAACAGCCGCCGGGAATTGGTATTCCAGGCGGCTCACTTTAATCCCATGGTTGGACATTTCAGGCAGGATAAGACACTAGCTCGGCTAATGGCCCGGTTCTATTGGCCAGGGATTCGCGGCGATGTCCGTAGGTGGTGTACGACGTGCTGCGAATGCCAGTTAGTAAATCCGGTGGCCATTCCAAAAGCGCCTTTGCGCCCTCTCCCATTAATCGAGACCCCGTTCGAAAGAATTGGGATGGATCTCGTCGGGCCATTACAGTGGTGCTTGAAAGTTTGTGAACCCTTTAGAATTTTCTATATTTCTGCATAAATATGATCTAAAACATCATCAGATTTTCACACAAGTCCTCAAAGTAGATAAAGAGAACCCAGTTAAACAAATGAGACAAAAATATTATACTTGGTCATTTATTTATTGAGGAAAATGATCCAATATTGCATATCTGTGAGTGGCAAAAGTATGTGAACCTTTGCTTTCAGTATCTGGTGTGACCCCCTTGTACAGCAATAACTGCAACTAAACGTTTCCGGTAACTGTTGATCAGTCCTGCACACCGGCTTGGAGGAATTTTAGCCCATTCCTCCGTACAGAACAGCTTCAACTCTGGGATGTTGGTGGGTTTCCTCACATGAACTGCTCGCTTAAGGTCCTTCCACAACATTTCCATTGGACTAAGGTCAGGACTTTGACTTGGCCATTCCAAAACATTAACTTTATTCTTCTTTAACCATTCTTTGGTAGAACGACTTCTGTGCTTAAGGCCGTTGTCTTGATGCATGACCCACCTTCTCTTGAGATTTAGTTAATGGACAGGTGTCCTGACATTTTCCTTTAGAATTCACTGGTTTAATTCAGAATTCATTGTTCCATCAATGATGGCGAGCCGTCCTGGCCCAGATGCAGCAACACAGGCCCAAACCATGATACTACCACCACCATGTTTCACAGATGGGATAAGGTTCTTATGCTGGAATGCAGTGGTTTCCTTTCTCCAAACATAATGCTTTTCATTTAAACCAAAAAGTTCTATTTTGGTCTCGTCCGTCCACAAAACATCTTTCCAATAACCTTCTGGCTTGTCCACGTGATCTTTAGCAAACTGCAGATGAGCAGCAATGTTGTTTTTGGAGAGCAGTGGCTTTCTCCTTGCAACCCTGCCATGCACACCATTGTTGTTCAGTGTTCTCCTGATGGTGGACTCATGAACATTAACATAAGCCAATGTGAGAGAGGCCTTCAGTTGCTTAGAAGTTACCCTGGGGTCCTTTGTGACCTCGCCGACTATTACACGCCTTGCTCTTGGAGTGATCTTTGTTGATCGACCACTCCTGGGGAGGGTAACAATGGTCTTGAATTTCCTCCATTTGTACACAACCTGTCTGACTGTGGATTGGTGGAGTCCAAACTCTTTAGAGATGGTTTTGTAACCTTTTCCAGCTTGATGAGCATGAACAACGCTTTTTCTGAGGTCCTCAGAAATCTCCTTTGTCTGTGCCATGATACACTTCCACAAACGTGTTATGAAGATCAGACTTTGATAGATCCCTGTTCTTTAAATAAAACAGGGTGCCCACTCACACCTGATTGTCATCCCATTGATTGAAAACACCTGACTCTAATTTCACCTTCAAATTAACTGCTAATCCTAGAGGTTCACATACTTTTGCCACTCACAGATATGTAATATTGGATCATTTTCCACAATAAATAAATGACCAAGTATAATATTTTTGTCTCATTTGTTTAACTGGGTTCTCTTGATCTACTTTTAGGACTTGTGTGAAAATCCGATGATGTTTTAGATCATATTTATGCAGAAATATAGAAAATTCTAAAGGGTTCACAAACTTTCAAGCACCACTGTAGATCGGTCAACACGAGGGTACAGCTTTATTTTAGTTCTGGTGGACTATGCAACACGATACCCAGAAGCAGTGCCTCTTCGCAATATCTCGGCATGTAGTATTGCGGAGGCGCTCTTCCGCGTCATCTCCCGAGTTGGAATCCCGAAAGAGATTCTGACTGACCAAGGCACCTCATTTATGTCACGTACACTGAACGAACTGTATGGGTTATTAGGTATTAAGCCGATCCGCACCAACGTGTATCACCCACAAATGGACTGTTTAGTTGAACGGTTTAATCGCACCCTCAAAAATATAATTAAAAAATTCGTAAGTGAGGACGCACGGAATTGGGATAAACGGCTTGAACCCTTGTTATTTGGAGTGCGAGAGGTCCCCCAAGCCTCCACGGGGTTCTCCCCGTTCGAATTGTTATATGGGCGTAAGCCGCGTGGCATTCTAGATGTGCTGCGAGAAAATTGGGAGGAGGGACCTTCGCCCAGTAAAAATCAAATTCAATACGTTATGGACCTGCGCGCAAAACTCCACACACTCGCACACCTAACCCAGGAGAATTTGCAGCAGGCCCAAGAATGGCAAACCCGCCTGTACGACAGGGGTACGTGCCTTAGGGAGTTTGCACCGGGAGATAAAGTTCTCGTACTGTTGCCCACATCGAGCTCCAAATTAATCGCCAAGTGGCAAGGACCCTTTGAGGTCACACGGCGAAACGGGGATGTCGACTACAAGGTGAGGCGAACGGACAGGGGTGGGGCGCTACAGGTTTACCACCTCAATCTGCTCAAACTCTGGAACGAGGAGGTCCCCATGGCGTTGGTGTCGGTGGTTCCGGAGAAGGCGGAGCTGGGGCCGGAGGTTCAAAAGGGAACATTGGCATCGCGTACCTCTCCGGTCCCCTGTGGAGACCACCTCTCCCTGACCCAACTCACGGAGGTTGCCCAGTTGCAGACCGAGTTTTCGGACGTGTTCTCGCCCCTGCCCGGCCGCACCGACCTCATAGAGCACCACATTGAGACGCCCCCGGGGATGGTAGTGCGCAGCCGCCCTTACAGGCTACCCGAACACAAGAAAAAAGTGGTTCGGGAAGAACTTGAGGCCATGCTAGAAATGGGCATCGTTGAGGAGTCCCACAGTGACTGGAGCAGCCCGGTGGTCTTGGTACCCAAGACCGACGGGTCGGTGCGGTTCTGTGTAGACTATAGAAAAAAGTCAACGCGGTGTCTAAATTCAACACGTACCCAATGCCTCGTATTGATGAGTTGCTCGATTGACTAGGCATGACTCGCTTTTACTCGACACTGGATTTGACAAAGGGTTATTGGCAGATCCCCTTGACTCCATTATCCCGAGAAAAAACGGCCTTTTCCACACCGTTTGGCTTACACCAGTTTGTCACACTTCCTTTTGGGCTGTTTGGGGCGCCTGCTACATTCCAGCGACTGATGGATAGGGTCCTCTGCCCCCATGCCACCTATGCGGCCGCGTACCTAGACGATATCATTATTTATAGTAATGACTGGCCGCGGCACCTACAACACCTGAGGGCCGTCTTTAGGTCGCTGAGGCGGGTGGGTCTCACAGCCAACCTGAAGAAGTGTGCGATTGGGCAGGTGGAAGTACGGCATCTCGGCTTCCACTTGGGCAACGGGTAGGTGCGTCCCCAAATTAACAAGACAGCAGCAATTGCGGCCTGCCCGAGGCCCAAGACCAAAAAGGGGGTGAGACAGTTCCTGGGGTTGGCTGGCTACTATTGTAGGTTTATACCTAATTATTCGGACATCACCAGCCCGCTGACTGATCTGACTAAAAAGGGGGCACCAGATCCGGTCCAGTGGACGGAGCAATGCCAGCAGGCTTTCTCTGAGGTGAAGGCTGCACTGTGAGGGGGGCCACTGTTACACTCCCCTGACTTTTCTCTCCCCTTTACGTTGCAGACGGACGCGTCGGACAGATGGCTGGGGGCCGTTCTGTCCCTGGAGGGGGAGGACCGCCCCGTTCTGTACATCAGCAGGAAGCTGTCGGTGCGTGAGGGGTGCTACAGCACATCGAAAAGGAGTGCCTGGCGATCAAGTGGGCGGTCCTCGCCCTCCGCTACTACCTCCTGGGGCACTCTTTCACCCTCTGTTCGGACCACGCGCCCCTCCAGTGGCTCCACCGCATGAAGGATGCCAACGCGCGGATCACCCGTTGGTATCTGGCACTCCAGCCCTTTAATTTCAAGGTGGTCCACAGGCCAGGGGCGCAGATGGTTGTGGCAGACTTCCTCTCCCGTCGGGGGGGGGTCAGCTGCAGGCCGGACGGCTGCCCCGCCTGAGTCGGGCAGTGGGGGTATGTGGTAACGGGGGCGTGGTCAAGCGTCGGTCTGTGACCAGAGGGCGGAGTCAGGGAAGGTAAGTGGCAGAATCACTGCACCTGATGTTGGTTAATCTGTGTTCGTGTGTCTTCCCCAGTGACCACACCCTATATAAGAAGAGAGAGAGCAGAGGAAGGAAGCTCCCTCCCAACCACAACGCATGTCTGTGTGATAGTGTGAGTGAGGTGAGTGAGTGAGTGAGTAAAAGCTGAAAAGCTAAATTAAGTAAAATAAAAAGGTTTCTTTGTGGAACTTAATCCTGGCCTGCCGTCTTTCTGTGCTCCATTCATACGAACTGCCACAAATACCATAACTCATCTCTCGGCACTCTATCGTATGCCTTCTCCAGGTCTACAAACACACAATGTAACTTTCTCTGACCTTCCCTGTACTTCTCCATTAACATTCTTAAAGCAAAAATTGCATCTGACATGCTCTTCCTTGGCATAAACCCGTACTGCTGTTCACAGATTGCTACCTCTCATCTCAATCTCGCCTCCAATACCCTTTCCCATAGCTTCCTGGTGTGGCTCATCAATTTTATTCCTCTGTAATTACTGCAGCTCTGTACATCTCCCTTATTCTTGTATATTGGGACTAGCACACTCTCCATTCATTTGGCATTTTCTCATTCTCTAGGATCTTATTAAACAATCTCGTTAGGAACTCCACAGCCGTCTCACCCAAACATCTCTAAGCCTCAATCAGGATACCATCTGGTCCGACTGCTTTCCCAGTCTTCATTCTTTTCATGGCTGCCCTCACCTCATCCTTACTAACCAACTCTGCTTCCTGATTTGCTGTCTCCAATGAATCTGACCTTTTCTCTCTTGGATTCTCCTCATTTAATAAATCCTCAAAGTACTCTTTCCACCTTCTTAATACACTCTCTTTGTTTGTCAGCACATTTCCATTTACATCTTTCATCACAGGGTGGCACGGTGGTGTAGTGGTTAGCGCTGTTGCCTCACAGTAAGAAGGTCCGGGTTTGAGCCCCGTGGCCGGCGAGGGCCTTTCTGTGTGGAGGTTGCATGTTGTCCACGTGGGTTTCCCCCAAAGACATGCAGGTTAGGTTAACTGGTGACTCTAAATTGAACGTAGGTGTGAATGGTTGTCTGTGTCCATGTGTCAGCCCTGTGATGACCTGGCAACTTGTCCAGGGTGTACCCTGCCTTTTGCCTGTAGTCAGCTGGGATAGGCTCCAGCTTGCCTGCAACCCTGTATAACAGGATAAAGCGGCTAGAGATAATGAGATGAGATGAGATCTTTCATCACTCTTACCTACTGTACATCCCTCGCTTCCCTGTTTCTCCTCCTAGCTAGTCTGTACAGGTCTTTCTCTTCTTCTTTGGTCTCCAGTCTTTTGTACAACTCCTGGTATGCATCTGCTTTTGCCTTTGCTACCACTCTTTTTGCCTTCTGTCTCGATTCTCTGTATAACTGCCTGTTTTCCTCGTCTCTCTGATCATCCTAATTCTTCTTTGCTAGCCTCTTCTCTTTTGTAATTTCCTGCACTTCTTTGTTCCACCGCCATGTCTTCTTGTCTTCCCAATGACCACCCTAGCACTTCTTTGTTCCACCACCATGTCACCATGTCTTCCCGATGACCACCCTAGCACCTTCCTTGCTGCCTCTCTTACTAGTACAGCAGGAGTATTTCAATCTTCTGGCAGACTTCCATGACCACTCAATGCTCGTCTCATTTCTTCCCTAAACTCCTTCTGATGTTCAACCTCTTTTAGTTTCCACCACTTAATCTTCGGCTCCACTATTTCACGCATCCTCTTTTTCGCTTTCAAGCTCATCCTGCACACAACTGCTTGATGTTGTCTCGCTACACTCTCCCGTCATCACTTTACAGTCTCCAGTCTCCTTCAGGTTACCCCTTCTGCAGAGTATGTAGTCCACCTGTGTAGATCTTCCTCCACTCTTAAACGTCACCCTGTGCTGCTCTTTCTTCTCGAAGTATGTATTGACTATTGCCAAATTCATCCTCTTTGAAAAATCAACCACCATTTGCCCTTCCACATTTCTCTCTCTTACACCATATCTGCCCATCACGTCCTCATCTCCTCTGTTTCCCTCGCTAACATGTCAGTTGAAATCTGCTCCTATCAGCACGCGCTCCTCCCTCTGTATACTTTCTACCACTTCATCCATCTTTTCCCAGAAAGACTATTTCTCTTCATTCTCACATCCAACCTGTGGGGTGTACGCTCACACAACATTGATTACCACTCCTTGAATCTCCAACTTCATGCCTATCACTCTATCTGACACCCTCTTCACATCAATCACACTGTTGACCAACTCTCCCCTCAAAACAATACCAACACCATTTCTCTTTCCATCGACTCCATAATAAAACAACTTGCATCCATCTCCAATGTTCTTGGCCTTGCTTCCTTTCCACCTCATCTCCTGCACACACAAAATGTCCAACTTCCTTCTTTCCATCATACCTGCTAAATCTCTCGTTCTGTCAGTCAGTGTTTCCACATTCAGTGTTCCTACCCTCAATTCTAAGCTCCTTCCCTTACATCTTTCACGCTCTCTCCTAACACGCCTCCCCCCTCTCTTTCTCCTTCTCCGTTTTGGCGCAACAGTAGCACACTTTCCACCGGCACCCTGTGGACCAACAGTACCAGAGGCGGTCGTTGTTAACTCAGGCCCCGACTGATCCGGTATGGTATTTCTCTTTTCATTCCGCATGTTAGATTTGGCACAGTTTTACACCGGATGCCCTTCCTGACGCAACCCTCTCCAATTTATCTGGGCTTGGGACCGGCACCAAGAGTACGCTTATGCACCCCCAGTGGCTGGATTGGACTGCAGTCATACTGTAGAGACATAAAATAATTCAAGCAAGACATAAAATAATTCAATCAAAACCGGTACATCCTGTTTGCTTGAATTATTTTATGTCTCTACAGGACTGCAGCAGTCATACTGTAGATACATAGAATAATTCAAGCAAACAGGATGTACCTGAACTCAGTTTGGAGTGTTTTATCCCAGGGTCTGAACACTTATCTATATGAAATATTTCTGGTTTTGATTTTTCTTTTAATTTGGAAGAAAAAGAAAATAGAGCAATGAAGACAGGACTAGAGAATGAAGTGGTGAAAACAAGAACAAGGGTCGAAAATAACTAGAGGCAAGCAGAAGGAAAACAGTTTGGTACAACAGGAGTAAACACTGAATGATACTTCACAGCAAAGGAGAATGTGAGAGAGGCTTAAGTAGCAGGACTGATGATTAGTGGATGAGACAGGTGTAATTAATAAGCAGGTGATAGAGGGCACTGTGGTTCTTGGGCATTGTAGTTTTGAGAAGCCATGTTTGTAATGTGTTTAGAGCTGTCGCTCTCAACGCCATTACTGACAGACCCCACCCCTGAGGATCTCCCTCTGGGAGCTAAATTCTTCCTTGGACACCCTCTCCCCCTTGGTGCAGGTTTGTTGGGGAACTGGATATGGAACTCTTGTGTCAGGAGAGGGTCCAAAATGTCCTTGGCTCTCACCCAGCTTCATTCCTCGGGTCCGTAGCCTTTTCAATCTACCAGGTACTCTAGTTGTCCTCTTCTGTATCTACAACCCCGATTCCAAAAAAGTTGGGACAAAGTACAAATTCTAAATAAATACGGACTGCAATAATTTACAAATCTCAAAAACTGATATTGTATTCACAATAGAACATAGACAACATATCAAATGTCGAAAGTGAGACATTTTGAAATTTCATGCCAAATATTGGCTCATTTGAAATTTCATGACAGCAACACATCTCAAAAAAGTTGGGACAGGGACAATAAGAGGCTGGAAAAGTTAAAGGTACAAAAAAGGAACAGCTGGAGGACCAAATTGCAACTCATTAGGTCAATTGGCAATAGGTCATTAACATGACTGGGTATAAAAAGAGCATCTTGGAGTGGCAGCGGCTCTCAGAAGTAAAGATGGGAAGAGGATCACCAATCCCCCTAATTCTGCGCCGACAAATAGTGGAGCAATATCAGAAAGGAGTTCGACAGTGTAAAATTGCAAAGAGTTTGAACATATCATCATCTACAGTGCATAATATCATCAAAAGATTCAGAGAATCTGGAAGAATCTCTGTGCGTAAGGGTCAAGGCCGGAAAACCATACTGGGTGCCCGTGATCTTTGGGCCTTTAGACAGCACTGCATCACATACAGGCATGCTTCTGTATTGGAAATCACAAAATGGGCTCAGGAATATTTCCAGAGAACATTATCTGTGAACACAATTCACCGTGCCATCTGGCATTGCCAGCGAGAACTCTATAGTTCAAAGAAGAAACCATATCTAAACACGATCCAGAAGCGCAGATGTCTTCTCTGGGCCAAGGCTCATTTAAAATGGACTGTGGCAAAGTGGAAAACTGTTCTGTGGTCAGACGAATCAAAATTTGAAGTTCTTTATGGAAATCAGGGACGCCGTGTCATTCGGGCTAAAGAGGAGAAGGACGACCCAAGTTGTTATCAGCGCTCAGTTCAGAACCCTGCATCTCTGATGGTATTGGGTTGCATTAGTGCATGTGGCATGGGCAGCTTACACATCTGGAAAGACACCATCAATGCTGAAAGGTATATCCAGGTTCTAGAGCAACATATGCTCCCATCCAGACGACGTCTCTTTCAGGGAAGACCTTGCATTTTCCAACATGACAATGCCAAACCACATACTGCATCAATTACAGCATCATGGCTGCGTAGAAGAAGGGTCCGGGTACTGAAACGGCCAGCCTGTAGTCCAGATCTTTCACCCATAGAAAACATTTGGCGCATCATAAAACGGAAGATACGACAAAAAAGACCTAAGACAGTTGAGTATCTAGAATCCTACATTAGACAAGAATGGGTTAACATTCCTATCCCTAAACTTGAGCAACTTGTCTCCTCAGTCCCCAGACGTTTACAGACTGTTGTAAAGAGAAAAGGGGATGTCTCACAGTGGTAAACATGGCCTTGTCCCAACTTTTTTGAGATGTGTTGTTGTCATGAAATTTAAAATCACCTAATTTTTCTCTTTAAATGATACATTTTCTCAGTTTAAACATTTGATATGTAATCTATGTTCTATTCTGAATAAAATATGGAATTTTGAAACTTCCACATCATTGTATTCTGTTTTTATTTACAATTTGTACTTTGTCCCAACTTTTTTGGAATCAGGGTTGTAGAGTCTAGGATCTTGTTTACCCATTAGATGGGTTCCCCTTTTAGATTTAGGGAGGGGTGCTCTTGGGTGGGAGTGTTCACAGATAAAGGGCCTTGGATTACAGGTTTTAGACATGAAACATGAAATGTGGGACTAATGTAGCTGTGAGGTGGGAGCTCAAGTCTGTATGAGACGTCATTTATGCGCTGGAGTACCTTGCATGGTTCAATGTAGCATGTCTGCAGCTCCCTGCATGTACAGTGGTGCTTGAAAGTTTGTGAACCCTTTAGAATTTTCTATATTTCTGCATAAATATGACCTAAAACATCATCAGATTTTCACACGAGTCCGAAAAGTAGATAAAGAGAACACAGTTAAACAAATGAGACAAAAATATTCTACTTGGTCATTTATTTATTAGGAAAATGATCCAATATTACACATCTGTGAGTGGCAAAAGTATGCGAACCTCTAGGATTAGCAGTTAATTTGAAGGTGAAATTAGAGTCAGATGTTTTCAATCAATTGGGATGACAATCAGGTGTGAGTGGGCACCCTGTTTTATTTGAAGAACAGGGATCGATCAAAGTCTGATCTTTACAACACGTTTGTGGAAGTGTATCATGGCACGAACAAAGGAGATTTCTGAGGACCTCAGAAAAAGCGTTGTTGATGCTCATCAGGCTGGAAAAGGTTACAAAACCATCTCTAAAGAGTTTGGACTCCACCAATCCATAGTCAGACAGATTGTGTACAAATGGAGGAAATTCAAGACCATTGTTACCCTCTCCAGGAGTGGTCGACCAACAACGATCACTCCAAGAGTAAGGCGTGTAATAGTCAGCGAGGTCACAAAGGACCCCAGGGTAACTTCTAAGCAACTGAAGGTCTTTCTCACATTGGCTAATGTTAATGTTCATGAGTCCACCATCAGGAGAACACTGAACAACAACAATGGTCTGCATGACAGGGTTGCAAGGAGAAAGCCACTGCTCTCCAAAAAGAACATTACTGCTCGTCTGCAGTTTGCTAAAGATCACGTGGACAAGCCAGAAGGCTATTGAAAAAATGTTCTGTTGACAGATGAGACCAAAATAGCATTTTTTGGTTTAAATGAGAAGCGTTATGTTTGGAGAAAGGAAACCACTGCATTCCAGCATAAGAACCTTATCCCATCTGTGAAACATGGTGGTGGTAGTATCATGGTTTGGGCCTGTTTTGCTGCATCTGGGCCAGGACAGCTTGCCATCATTGTTGGAACAATGAATTCTGAATTGTACCAGTGAATTCTAAAGGAAAATGTCAGGACATTTGTCCATGAATTGAATCTCAAGAGAAGGTGGGTCATGTAGCAAGACTGACTCTAAGCACACAAGTCGTTCTACCAAAGAATGGTTAAAGATGAATAAAGTTAATGTTTTGGAATGGCTAAGTCAAAGTCCTGACCTTAATCCAATCAAAATGTTCTGGAAGGACCTGAAGCGAGCAGTTCATGTGAGGAAACCCACCAACATCCCAGAGTTGAAGCTGTTCTGTACAGAGGAATGGGCTAAAATTCCTCCAAGTTGGTGTGCAGGACTGATCAACAGTTACCAGAAATGTTTAGTTGCAGTTATTGCTGTACAAGGGGGTCACACCAGATACTGAAAGCAAAGGTTCACATACTTTTGCCACTCACAGATATGTAATATTGGATCATTTTCCTCAATAAATAAATGACCAAGTATAATATTTTTGTCTCATTTGTTTAACTGGGTTCTCTTGATCTACTTTTAGGACTTGTGTGAAAATCTGATGATGTTTTAGGTCATATTTATGCAGAAATATAGAAAATTCTAAAGGGTTAACAAACTTTGACGCTGAGAGCGAGAGCGGGCTGAGAGGCTGCACGGGAACACGCTGAAAGCGAGATCGGGCTGAGAGGCTGTGCGGGAACACGCTGAGAGCGAGAGCGGGCTGAGAGCGGGCCCGGGCCGCGGCTGAAGCCTCAGATTTTCCTGCTGCGCTGCTGCCGCCCCGCTTGTTCTTCCTGCGCTTCGCGACATGCCGCCAAAAAAGAATACAGCACAGGTTGAGGAGGTCGACGATATTAAAAGATCGCTCGACATGTTGATGGAGGAGGTTTCTGCTGTTAGACAACAGCAGAAAACCATCATGAGCCTGGTGGAGGAAGTTAAAGCCTTGAGGCTAAAAATCACCGAGAAGGACAAGCGGATTAACTTGCTGGAGAACCGGGTGGCCGATCTGGAGCAATATACCAGAATGAACGACATCATAATCACCGGGTTGGAAGTGAAACCTCGTTCATATGCATGGGCAGTGACGGTGCGGAACGGAGAGGAGCCGAGTGAGGAGGACGTGGCATCGGTGGAGCAACAGGTGGCGGCGTTTCTCCGCTCAAAGGGAGTTGAGTTAGACAGGGAGAACATCGAGGCCTGTCACCCGCTCCCAAGGAGAAACGAGAAGACAAAACCGGCAATAATAGTTCGGTTTGCAAATAGAAAAAACAAAAACGAAATGCTGAAACAGGGAAGACGGCTGAAGGGATCAGACGTTTACATCAATGAGCACCTGACAAAGAAAAATGCGGACATTGCCAGAATGGCCCGTTTACTCAGAAAACAGAAGAAAATACAATCAACATGGACTTCAAACTGCAAAATGTACATCAAGTTAAATGGAACACCAGAACAAGCCAAAGTACTAGTCATCCGGGAGCTGGAGGAGCTGAGCAAATATTAATGAAACGTACAACAACAAGGTATCCTTAAACTACAGCCATGACAACTCCTGATAATAAACACATATTAGGACTAGAAAACTTTGTATATACAGAACATAAAATACAGGACATAGAACATGATATTGATCCGGATAACATTTACTCAATGATATAGAAAACAGCTGCAGTTATTACACAGATGAGCACTACAACGCAACTTTCCAATCAAAGCATAACATATCAATCATCCACTTCAATAGCAGAAGCCTATATGCCAACTTCCACAGTATTAAAGAATATTTGAAACAGTTTAAGAACCCATTCAACATCATAGCAATTTCAGAGACATGGATCAGCACTGACAGAGATGTGGACTTTGAGATGGAGGGTTATGATCTAAATCATATAAGCAGAGTGAAAAAGAGAGGAGGAGGTGTGACAATATATGTGGACAAAGGATTGAAGTATAAGGTGGTGGAGAGTATGACAGCAGCTGTTGATAATCTGGTGGAATGTATCACAGTGGAAATTTGTATGGAAAATGTAAAAAATATAATTGTGAGCTGTTTGTACAGAACTCCAGCATCAAGTATCGATGTATTTGAAAATTGGATGGAAAGCATGTTTTCTAACTCAGTGCAGAAGACTGTGTTTATCTGTGGGGATTATAATATTGATCTGTTAAATCCAAAAAAGCATAAAATGACAGAAGATTTCATAAATACAATGTACAGTATGGGTTTATACCCCAAAATCACCAAACCTAGTAGAATTACTTCTCTATAGGGGTGTTCACACGGCAACTTTTACTCCGGTGTAGCACCGGGGCTGCCCCGGTAGAGCGTTCACACGGTACAAAGTTATACCGGTGCAGCCCCTGAAAGCTGCTTAAACCGGTGCAAATCTAACCCTGCTCGGGAGGTGGTTTAAGAAATTTACTCCGGAGTAAATGCTAGTTTGCGGGGCAGCACCGATATAAAATGGGACGTCTGAACGCTACAGGGGTAGACTCGCTACGCGTGAGGAGAGTTGATTACATACGGGCATTGCATAATTTTGCATCCTGGTATTTTGCGCTTCCAAAATGGCGAATATCAACAACAACAGAACTGCGTGTCTTCCAGTGTTGCCAGATTGTCAGTTTTAAGTGCATTTTGGTGGATTTGAACATATTTTGGGATGGAAAAAGTCAGCAATATCTGGCAACACTGGTGTCTTCATCCACGTTGTTTTCCCGGCGCTTGATGATGCCATGACAACCGGGAAAAGGAAGTACATTTTCACGCATGCGCATATTTCATTTCCGCATTATTACTATCGGAAATGATAGTAATAATGATAGGAAATGATGATAATAATAAAAGGAAATGATATCAAAACTTTATTACTATCAAAGGAAATGATAGTAATAAAGTTTTTGCTACTATAACACGGTCGCAGAAACTGCCGTGTGACCGCAAGTGGGGCTGCACCGGTGCTAACACGCTTCTCTCTAGTAAGCAGGGTTGTGACGTGTGAACGCTCCACAAAATTTACACCGGTGTAAGATATATCGCAACAAAATACATCGGTGCAGCATCGATGCAAATATGTGCCGTGTGAACAGGGCTATTGTGTCACATTAATAGATAATATATTTACAAACAGTATGGAAAATAATACAGAAAGTGGGCTTTTATATAATGACATCAGTGACCATTTGCCTGTATTTATTGTCTATCACTGTAATTACTGGAAACCTAAGGATATGAATCAGCTGAAATACAAACGGATAAGAACCGAAGAAAACATAAGGATATTTAAGAGTGAATTACTTAAACAGAACTGGAGAGTCGTATATGAGGAAGAAGATATTGACAAAGCATACAGTGGATTCCTAAATATCTTTAAAACACTATATGATAAAACCTGTCCTGTAAGGAAATACAATGATGGACAAAAACAAGCAAATGGTCCATGGATCACCAAAGGATTAAAAAATGCCTGTAAAAAAAAGAACACGCTGTATAGACAATTCAAAAATAAGACAAATAGACAAATAAAAAAAAGAACTTTGGAGGCAGAAATTAAATATAAAAAATACAAGAATAAATTAACCAGCATTATGAGGACATGTAAGAAGGAATATTATAATAAATTATTAGATAGTAATAAAAATAATATGAAGGGGCTATGGAATGTACTGAATAGTATTATTAGTAATAGAGCTAAAAACAAAAACACAAGCTACCCTGATCATTATATTGAGAATGACAGATCAATAAATAATATGGAGGAAGTGGTAAATGGTTTTAATAGATTCTTTGTAAATGTGGGATCAGATTTGGCAGAAAAGATTCAAGATACAGACACGCCTGGAGGGGAGGAGGCTGCTCGATGGGAGAGAAATCCTAAATCTATATTCATTGGTGCAGTTGGCATAAAAGAGGTCATAGACATTGTAAGGAGAAGTGAAAGTAAAACCTCCACTGACTGGAATGATATTGATATCTCATCTCATTATCTCTAGCCGCTTTATCCTTCTACAGGGTCGCAGGCAAGCTGGAGCCTGTGAGTTTAATAAAAAAAGTTATTGAAGAAATTGCAGAACCATTTACTCACATATGTAATATGTCTTTTCAATCTGGTAAATTTCCAAACAACATGAAAATAGCTAAAGTTATACCTTTATATAAATGTGGAGATAGACACCATTACACAAATTACAGGCCAGTTTCTTTACTCTCTCAGTTCTCCAAGATCCTCGAAAAACTGTTCACAGCAAAACTAGACAACTTCATTGAAAAATATAAACTTTTAGCTGACAGTCAATACGGATTCTGGAAAGACAGATCAACAACCCTGGCATTAATGGAACTTATCAAGAAAATCACAAATGGTATAGACAATAAAAAACATGTTATGGGAATTTTCATAGATCTAAAGAAAGCATTTGATACAATAAATCACGACATTCTATTAAAAAAATTAGAGAGGTATGGTATCAGAGGGGTTGGTTTGGACTGGGTGAGGAGCTACTTAAGTAACAGGCAACAATTTGTAAAAATTGGAGATCACACATCTGAGTATTTGCCCATAACATGTGGAGTACCGCAAGGGTCTGTCTTAGGTCCTAAACTGTTTATATTGTACATTAATGATTTATGTAATGTATCAAGTATAATGAAATGCATATTATTTGCTGATGATACAAACATCTTTTGCGCCGGGGACAATGCACAGCAGCTTATGGAAACAATCACAACCGAAATGAATAAATTAAAAAGGTGGTTTAACGTAAACAAATTGTCATTGAATTTGAGTAAAACAAAGATTCTGTTATTTGGAAAATATAAGTTGAACCCTCAAGTTGAATTGAAAATTGACAACATAACCATAGAAAGAGTGTATGAAATAAAATTTCTGGGTGTGATTGTTGATCATAAAGTCTGCTGGAAACCGCATATTAATCATGTTAAAGCAAAAATAGCAAAGATTACTGCAATTTTGGGGAAATCAAGACACATTCTGGACTATAAATCACTACATACTCTGTATAATGCACTCATACTTCCATATCTGAGCTACTGTGTGGAGATATGGGGTAATACCTACAAATCTAACCTGCAGCCGTTATGCACATTACAAAAAAGAGCAATAAGAATTGTCAATAATACGGGATATCTTGAACATACAAACGCATTATTCGTAAAAGCACACACTCTGAAATTCACGGATCTGGTTAAACACAAGACTGCACAAATTATGTATAAAGCAAGACATAACCTTCTTCCGGGTGAGGTACAAAATACGTTTATGGAAAGGCAGGGTGGGTATAACCTGAGAGGGGAAATGAATTTTAAGAGAGTAAATGTTAGAACAACTATGAAAAGTATGTGCATAACAGTCTGTGGGGTGAAATTGTGGAATGGTCTGGAAAATGAACTCAAAAATAGCACCAACATAAAACTGTTTAAAAAATTATATAAAAACATGTTAATAAAAATATATGAGAATGAGGACAGGCAGACTATATAGGTGATGATGAAATTGAGAGTAAGTCTGTGACTGGTCTTCTTGTATTTAGGGTATAGTTATAGGTATGTGTATATGTATATACTGTATATATGTATTGTATGTGTGTCTATATGCATAACATAAGTATCTGTATATATGATTTGATTTGGTCGATATTATACCATGTCGGTATGTTTTGGTATGTTGGTATGTTTTCTTTTTTGTTTATTGCTTTTGTTTTCTTTTGTATATATAGTTTATTGTGGTGGAAAGTGACATTTGATTAGCGGTGGTATAGAGGGTTAGGATTGGATAAGTTATTACTTCCTAATCCTTTCTGAACATTATGTTATTGCCTTGTGGCTATGCTATTCTGTTTGTTTATGATGATGTTTTGATTATTGTATTTTTTTTTAATTTAAATTTTTATTTTTATATCTTTCTTCTTTATTGTTCAGAATAAAGTAATCAATCAATCAATCAATCAATCAATCAATCAATCAAAACTTTTAAGCACCACTGTATTAGGTTCCTTGAGGTCTCTACTGGAAATCCATACCCGGTCACCTGGAGAAAATTCTGGGTTACTGCTTCTGTGCTTGTCGGCGTATTCCTTATACTTGGCATTGACTGACTCGATGCATTGGTGAACCTCCTCCCATATCACTTGGCTCTGTGAGAACCATTCATCCACTGCCTCTACCTGTGCAGGTGTGTCATTCCATGGGAACAGGGGAGGTTGGTAACAGAGTATGCACTAAAAGGGTGTTAGTTGCATTGCTGAGTGCTTCAGAGAATTCTGTGCAAACTCGGCCCATGGAATGAATCAGGCCCAGTCCCCCTGGTTCCATATACAGGAAATTCTAAGGAAACACCCTATTTCCTGGTTGGCCCATTCTACCTGGCTGTTAAACTGAGGATGATATCCGGATGTGAGGCTCAAAGAGACTCCCAACCGCTCCATGAAACAGACCCATAGTCGGGAAATGAACTGAGGCCCGTGGTCACTGACTGTGTCCTCCGGGATGCCAAAGTATCTGAACACATGTTGGAATAGCAGTTAGGAAGGCTGTGGGGATGCCAGGTAATGGGATGAGTCTCAGTGCTTTGGAAAATCTGTCTATGATGACCATGATGATAGTGTTGCCTTGAGAAGGTGGTAGATCCATGATAGTCAATGGTCAGGTGGGACCAGGGTCTCTGGGGTACTGGGAGGGGGCATAGCTTACCAGCAGGAGGGGTTCATGGTACTTTGGCCTGGGCACAGTCTGTGCAAGAAGAAATTAAATGATTTATTTCTGGCAGCATGTTCTCCCATCAGTACTTGTTCTTCAGCAGTTGGTGAGTACAATGGCTGCTGGGATGACCCATGGCAGGAGATGCATGTGCCCATGTGATGAGTCTACCTCTGAGATGGTTTGGGACATATAGGAGACCGGGTGGACAGTTTTCTGGAGGTTTCTGAGGTTGCGAGTCCCTTATCTCCTTGTCTAGGTCCCATGTGATTGTCTGGATGAAACATTTGGGTGTTAGGGTGGGATGAGGTTCAGGGTTGTGAGGAGATGAGCTGAAGATCCGAGACAGGGTGTCTGCCTTAGTGTTCTTGGTGCCTGGGTGAAAGGATATCGTGAAGCGGAAGCATGTGAAAAACAATGCCCATCTGGCTTGACATGGATTGAGTCATTTAGCCTTCTTGACTCCCTCAAGAAGCTAGCTCCCTCCAGCCAGTGTCTCCATTGTTCTAGAGCTAGCTTGATTGCTAGTAATTCTCTATTCCCGATGTCATAGTTTCTCTCTGCAGAGGTGAGCTTCCTTGAAAAGAATGCTACCGGGTGGAGCTTGGGCTTCTCGCCAAAGTGCTGTTATGCCCCTTTTCCACCAAATCAGTTGGGGGCCAGTGCTTAGTTTGGAACCGGGTTTTCTGTTTCCACTGACAAAGAACTGGCTCTGGGGCCAGAAAAACCGGTTCCAGGCTAGCACCAGCTCTTTGCTGGGCCAGAGGAAAGAACCGCTTACGTCAGCTGGGGGGGTGGAGTTGTTAAGACCAACAACAATAGCAAGACCGCGAGAGGGCGCCATTTTTAAGCGACGAGATATCATGATGCAGTAAAGTAAGTAATGTCATCCATTATTATTGTTGTTGTTGTTGTTGCTGCTTCTTCTTCTCCGTGGTGTTGTTGCTTCGATGTTCGCGCCAAGGTTTATGCAAATGCAGCGACGTAACTGACGTATACAGTGACGTAATAACGTGGCTCCCCTTAGCATCCCGAGCTATGGAAAAGCAAACTGGTTCTCAGCTGGCTCGCAAGTTCAAGTCAAGTCAAGTCAACTTTATTGTCAAATATGCTATACATGCTCAACATACAGCACGGATGAAATATCACTCCTCTCTGATCCACGGTGCAAACAGGCAATGCAATAAATAAAAATAGAATAATTGAAAAAAACAATATAAACAGTATAAACACTCTAGATAGGAACTAGACATAGACTAAACACTCAAACAATATAAACACTAGATAAGAACAAGACAGACTAAACACTCAGACAATATAAACAGTGTAAACACTAGAGAAGAACTACACACAGACTAAACACTCAAACAGACAATATAAACACTATAAACACTCTAGATATGAACTAGACGTAGACTAAACACTCATATATATATATATATATGAGTGCCCCCGACAAATACCGAAGCTGAGTTGCCAAGTACCTTCAGAAGATCTACTAGTAGATGTGAATGCTGCTCTGAAGACAATCTCCACAAGAACCATCACTGAGACCAACAAGCTGATACACAGTACAGCAACAGTAATCATGGAGATGCTTGGACACAAGGTGGGCTCGGGACATAACAAACAGTATCCACCATGGAAGAGACGATTAGAGGCCAAGATAAAGGCAGCAAGGAGAGAAGTTAGCCAGCTAGCTGAACTACAGAAAGGGAACATGGTGAATAAAGGGGCGCCCAGGAAGTACAACTCACTCTCCATACCAGAGGCACTCGAAACTGCCAAACAGCGACTAACAGCTCTGGCCACCCGGTTGAGGAGATACACTAAGGAAGGAGAGGCCAGGAGAATAAACAAGCTGTTCTCCACTGAACCAGCCAAGGTGTACTCTCAATGGCAGGGGAACAACAACCGGTCAGACCCACCAAGAGCTGAGGTGGAAAAATACTGGAAAGACATATGGGAAAGAAAGGCATCACACAACACCGATGCCCAATGGTTAGTGGACCTAAGAGCTGACCACAGCAACCTCCCAGAACAAGAACCAGTAACCATCTCAATGGCAGACGTCCAAGAAAGAGTGTCAAAGATGAAGAGCTGGACAGCACCAGGCCCCGATATGATCCATACGTACTGGCTGAAGAAGCTAACTGCACTCCATGAACGCCTAGCAGCACAGATGAACCAGCTGCTGAGGGATGGAACCCACCCAGAATGGCTAACCCAAGGCAGGACAGTCCTAATCATGAAGGACCCCCAGAAGGGACCCATCCCATCCAACTACCGGCCAATTACCTGTCTCTGCACAACATGGAAGGCCCTGTCAGGCATCATTGCGGCAAAAATGAGTAAGCATGTGGCTCAATACATGAGCGAGGCACAGAAAGGAATTGGCAGTAACACCAGAGGAGCCAAGCACCAGCTACTGGCCGATAGAACAGTCGCCCGAGACTGTAAGAAGAGACAGACCAACCTGTGCACTGCCTGGATTGACTACAAGAAAGCCTACGACTCAATGCCACACACATGGATACTGGAATGTCTGGAACTGTATAAGATCAACAGGAACCTAAGGACCTTCATACAGAACTCAATGGAAATGTGGAAGACAACCCTAGAGGCCAACTCAAAACCCATTGCCCAAGTCAACATCAAGTGCGGCATATACCAAGGAGATGCGCTATCACCACTGCTGTTCTGCATAGGCCTGAACCCCCTCAGTCAGATCATCACAAAGAGCGGCTACAGGTACCGATTCCGTAGTGGGGCAACAATCAGCCACCTGCTCTACATGGATGACATCAAGCTGTATGCCAGGAATGAGCGAGAAATAGACTTGCTGATCCACACCACCCGGATCTACAGCGATGACATAGGGATGTCATTCGGATTGGACAAGTGTGGCCGGATGGTCTCAAAGAGAGGCAAGATGATCCGGACTGAAGGGATTGACCTACCAGAGGGCAACATAGGTGATATCCAAGACAGCTACAAGTACCTTGGCATCCCACAGGCTAATGGAAACCATGAAGAGGCCACAAGGAAGTCAACCACAGCCAAATACCTCCAGAGAGTAAGGCAGGTCCTGAAAAGTCAGCTGAATGGTAAAAACAAGGTCCGAGCCATCAACATGTACGCACTACCAGTCATCAGATACCCCGCTGGTATCATAAACTGGCCAAAGGAGGAGATAGAAGCCACAGATATCAAGACTAGAAAGCTCCTCACCATGCATGGAGGGTTCCACCCCAAGTCCAGCACCCTGAGACTATACACTAAGTGGAAAGAGGGAGGCCGAGGGCTAGTGAGCGTCAAGACCACGGTCCAGGATGAAACATCGAAAATCCGAGAATACATCAGAAAGATGGCCCCAAAGGATGAACTGCTAAGTGAATGTCTCAGGCAGCAGAACCCTGATGAGAGTGCAGAGGAGGAGGAGGAACAGACAACCTGGAGAGACAAACCCCTACATGGCATGTACCACCGTCAGATAGAGGAAGTGGCTGATATCAAGAAATCCTACCAGTGGCTGGATAATGCAGGACTGACAGACAGCACAGAGGCACTAATCATGGCAGCACAAGAACAGGCCATAAGCACAAGAGCCATAGAGGCCAGGATCTACCAGAGTAGATCAGACCCAAGATGCAGACTGTGCAAAGAAGCCCCTGAAACAGTCCAGCACATAGTAGCAGGGTGTAAGATGCTAGCTGGATCAGCGTACATGGAGAGGCACAACCAAGTGGCTGGGATAGTATACAGGAACATCTGCAACCAGTATGGAATAGAAATACCCAAGTCCCAATGGGCCATACCACAGAAGGTGGCTGAGAACAACAGGGCCAAGATTCTGTGGGACTTCAGCTTCCAGATTGACAAACAGATCCTGGCTAACCAACCGGACATAGTGGTGGTGGACAAAGAGCAGAAGAGGGTGGTGGTGATAGATGTGGCGATCCCAGCTGACGCCAACATCAGGAAGAAGGAACATGAGAAACTTGAGAAGTATCAAGGGTTGAAAGAGCAGCTGGAACGGATGTGGAAGGTCAAGGGTTGCGTGGTCCCCGTGGTAGTGGGGGCACTTGGGGCAGTAACCCCCAAACTGGGAGAGTGGCTCCAGCAAATCCCAGGAACAACATCTGAAGCCTCAGTCCAGAAGAGCGCAGTCCTAGGAACATCGAAGATACTGCGCAGAACCGTCAAACTCCCAGGCCTCTGGTAGAGGACCCGAGCTTGAGGATGACATGGATACCACCCCCCCGCCGGGGGTGAGAAGGAGATTTTTTTTTTTTTATACACACACACACACACACACACACACACACACACACACACACTGGTTCAAATAACCAAACAGTCAAGGGCACTTAAGGTATAGCAGGTAAACATGAAACATGAAATGAGCAGTATAAACAAACTAGCAGCTGTTAAGATGAGGTAGTGCGGAATAGTGCAAATGAGCGAGGTAAAGTGAGATGTGCGGTAAAGTGAGATGTGCGGTCCCTGAGTTCAGTGTGTTAATGAACGATGAGATGTATGTATGTATGTGTGTGTGTGTGTGTGTGTGTGTGTGTGTGTGTGTTGGGGGGGGAACTGTGAGGATGACATGTCAGATGCTGAAGGGGTGTGTGCGAGCAGAATCTGTGGCAGGGGGTAGAGGGGGGAGGAGGGGCAGAACAGGGAGGGAGTTGAGCCTCCTGACTGCCTGGTGAAAGAAACTGTTCTTGAGCCTGCTGGTTTTGGCCCAGAGATTCCGCAGTCTCCTCCCTGACAGCAGCAGGCTGAAGAGGCTGTGAGATGGGTGGGGTCACCTGCAATCCTGATGGCTTTGTGGGTGAGACGGGAGTTATAAATATCCACTAGAGAAGGGAGAGAGACACCAATGATCCTCTCAGCTGCTCTCACGATGCGCTGCAGAGTCTTGCAGCAGGACACGGTGCAGGCGCCGTACCACACGGTGATGCAGCTGGTCAGGATGTTCTCGATGGTGCCTCTGTAGAAAGTGTGCATGATGGGGACCGGGGCTCTTGCTCTCCTCAGTTTGCGGAGGAAGTACAGACGCTGTTGGGCTTTTTTGGCCAGTGATGCAGTGTTGTTGCTCCAGGACAGGTCTTCAGAGATGTGTACACCCAGAAACTTGGTGCTGCTCACCCTCTCCACTGCAGCACCGTCGATAGATAGTGGAGCATGCTGGGTGTGCTCTCTCCTGAAGTCCACAACAATCTCCTTCGTCTTCTCCACGTTCAGACGGAGATTGTTGTCCTTGCATCACATGACCAAGCAGCTCACCTCACTCCTGTAGATTGTCTCATTGCCATTGTTGATGAGACCCACCACAGTCGTGTCATCCGCAAACTTAATGAAGAGATTAGAGTTGGATGTTGATGTGCAGTCGTGGGTCAGCAGAGTGAAGAGGAGGGGGCTTAGCACACATCCTTGGGGGGCCCCCGTGTTCAATGTGATGGTGCTGGAGGAGTTGCTGCCGACCCATACAGTCTGTGGTCTCCCCGTCAGGAAGTCCAGCAGCCAGTTGCACAGGGAGGTGTTGAGTCCCAGCTGGTCCAGTTTGTGAATGAGCTGCTGAGGAATGATTGTGTTGAATGCTGAGCTAAAGTCTATGAACAGCATTCTGACATATGAGTCTTTTGTCTCCAGGTGGGTGAGGGCTGAGTGGAGGGCAGTGGAGATGGCATCATCGGTCGAACGGTTGGACTGATATGCAAACTGGAAAGGGTCCAGGGCGGGGGGGAGGGCAGACTTGATACGCCTCATGACTAGCCGCTTGAAGCACTTCATGAGGATGGGAGTGAGTGCGACAGGGCGGTAGTCATTGAAGCAGGAGGGAGACGGCTTCTTCGGGACCGGGATGATGGTGGTGGTTTTGAGGCACGTGGGGACAACAGCCTGGCTCAATGAGATGTTGAAGATGTCTGTAAAGACATCTGTGAGCTCCTCGGCACAGTCTCTCAGGACACGACCAGGAATGTTATCAGGACCCGGGGCTTTTCGTGCATTTGTCGTCCTGAGAGCTCTCCTCACGCTGTCTGGGGACAGCGTCAACACCTGGTTGCCTGGAGGTGGTGGGGTCTTCTGTGCCGTGGTGCTGTTGTCTGCCTCAAAGCGAGCGAAGAAGTCGTTCAACTGATTCAGCAGAGACATGGAGTTGTCACAGGTCTGTGGCGAGGGCTTGTAGTCTGTGATGGTCTGAATCCCCCGCCACAGGTTCCTTGTGTCTCTGCTGTCGTTGAAATGGTCAGCAATGTGCCTGGAATACTGTCTCTTGGCCACCCTGATGCCACGTGACAGATTGGCCCTAGCTGTCCTCAGGCCCACCTCGTCCCCAGCTCTGAAGGTGGCGTTCCGAGCCCACAGGAGCCTATAGACTTCCCCTGTCAGCCATGGCTTCTGATTGGCCCGAATGGAGATGGTTCTGGTGACCGTAACGTCGTCCATGCACTTCCTCATGTAGGCAGTGATGGTCTCCGTGTACTCCTGGAGATCTGTGGTGTTGTTGTAGGTGGCCGCCTGTCTGAATATGCTCCAGTCAGTGGTGGAAAAACAGTCCTGGAGTGCCTCTGATGACCCCTCTAGCCACACACGTATCTGTTTTGTAGCTGGTTTGGTGACTTTAACCAGCGGCCTGTATGCTGGCATTAGTATAACAGTGGAGTGATCTGAGGCCCCAAGGTGGGGGAGGAGTAGGGCTTTGTAGGCATCTTTATGCATGGTGTAAACATTGTCCAGAACGAGTTGTGAACCAGCACTGGCTCCGAACCAGTCCTGGAACTGATTTGGTGGAAAAGGGGTATTAGAGGACCACTCCTACACTGGTCTCGGAGATGTCTACTTCAACCATGAATGGTCTGGTTGGGTCAGGATGTTGAAGTATTGGGGCTGTGGTGAAGGCGGTCTTGAGTTTACTGAAGGCCTCTTCGGCCATGGGAGTCCAATGGAGGTGCTTAGGTCCCCTCTTCAACAGGGAAGTCAAAGGTGCAGTGATCATGCTAAAACTTCTGATAAAGCAACAATAGAAGCTGGCAAAACCTAGGAAACATTGGAGTTCCTTGACTGAGGTGGGTACCGGCCAGGATGTAACTGCAGACACCTTGAAGAGGTCCATACTGACCCTCTCTACACTGATGATATAACCCAAAAAGGAGATCTGACGCATGTGGAATTCACACTTCTTGGCCTTTACATAAAGGTGATTCTCTAGTAGGTGTTGGAGCACCTATCTGATGTGCCCGATATGGCTCTCTTCATCTGGGGAGCATATGTGACCCCTCACCGAATCCAGGGACACATGTCGGCCGAAACGAATCCGAGATAATCGCAAAAGAAGCATTTTTTTTTCGAAATTTATGATTTTTGTTTTTTTCCATCATGTGCAAGTTGAGATCTTGAAGAATGCAATCAGTATTTCAGATAATAGATTGTTTTGTTGGAAAAGCATACATTTTTTGTTGCAAATTGTCTCGTTTTTGTCAGGACTGTAGCCTGCTGGGGGGTGTGGGTAAATTTACCATATGGGCCATTCACATGATGATTTAAGTCATTTGTTTTTTTTTTTCCGTGAATCAGCTGTATGATCCGAGTTGAGCGCATGGCTACTTAACCTGCATACAGGCGTGTGATTTCACTATGGAATGAGTTACTAAACAGAGCGCAGAGGAGCAAACACCGCGAAGCAAACAGACACACGGTATTTACATCGGAGATGACCATTTCTAGCAAAAAAAACCGCAACCTCGTTTTCCAGATTGAATGGAATACTTGAATGATCGGATGATACACGGACCGTTCTAGGATTACATTCCATCGGAGGCATTGGTGTGTGCAAGGCGCCGTTTCTCTTTCTGATGGGGTAAGTTTATTAATCTAAGGCTGTGTGGTTATTTTTGCATGTAACGGAAAGTGTTGTGGTTTGGTTAAGCCTAGGTCACAACCGGATGTACGATTTTTTGGCTGTGTGATTTTTGGCGTTTCCCAAATCGCTGCGGGTTTTTTTTTTTTGTTCACGGAGAAAGACGCGCGTTGGCCGTAAGTTTGTCTTGCAACCTGAAAAAAACGTAAGCGCCCATAGAGTTTGTTTGACATGACAAAGAACCTCTGCGGCCGGTCTGCGGCTCGAAAATCAGCACATCACACGCGCGCTCTCGTGCTTTTCACACGCGCGCTCTCGTGCGTTTCATGCGCGCTCTCGTGTGTTTCTTGCGTTTTTTGCGTGTAGACCGGCTGTAGGAGCACATACGGCCGGTTGTGACCGAGGCTTTACATGAAACTAGTGTTGTGTTAGTTGTGTCATCATCGTGCTATCTTTCTTTCTTACGGTGTGAGTAATTTTTCAACCACAAAACGTTAAAGTATACTTTAGGACTTATTTTTGTACTTCATAATTGTGTTGGGCATACTTTGCATGGAAGGAAAATTGACGTGGTGATCTTTGTTTACATGAAAGTAGTATCGTGCTAGCTCGTAGGGGGTAGGGCTTTCCTTAATGTCATGCAAATGAGCACCATTATGTGCCCGCCCTATACCCAGAGTAGCTGAGATGGAAAACTTTGAGGGCGATTTTCTCCCTTTTCTGTTTTAAGAAGTATACACTTTCAAAAGGCCACACATTCTTCAAATATTGTCAGATCTCCACATGGAAGGCAGTATTGGAAAGCTTAGAAACTGTACTTTCTGAATCTGTCAATAACTCAAAATGCCCCCGGGCGGACATGTGTCCCTGGATTCTGTGATCTGCCACATATCAGAATATCATCAATGTAAGCCACTACGGATCTCCCCAACATGTCCCGAAGGACATCATTGATTAGGCATCGAAACACACTTGGTGCCGAAGAGAGGCCATACGGCATTACCCAATATTTCAAACTGTTCGGCGTTTAGTGCTGAAAGCTGTCTTCCATTCATCTCCCTCTCGGATTCTGACCAGGTTGTCAGCACTGCATAGATCTAACTTGGAGAATACTTTGGCTGTACGTAACTGTTCTAAGGCCAAGGGCACCAATGGAAGAGGATATGGGTACTTAACTGAGATTTGGTTGAGACCTCTAAAGTCTATGCATGGTCGAAGACCTCCCCCTCTCTTCTCCATGAAGAAGAATCCTGCAGAAGCTGGTGACATGGACGGCATATGCAACCCTGCTTGAGGGCCTCTTGTATATACTCCTCTGTTGCAGTCTGTTCTGTCCGAGAAAGAGGATAGATACGACTGCGTTGTGGGGAAGTACCTGGTAGGAGATCAGTGGCGCAGTCGTATGGGCGGTGCAGTGGTAGGCCACAAGCTTTACCTTTACTGCAGACCTCCCTTAAGCCCATGTAACATTCAAGAACATTTTCTAAGGAGTCAGGCTGAGGACTTTCTACTGATGTGGAGGAGAGATTTAGCTGGGGATGCTGAAGACAATTCTGGAAGCATGTGGGTGACCACTGGAGGATCTCCTTATTTTGCCAGGAGATTAGCGGATCATGAAGTTGCAGCCATAGATAGCCCAGAATGATGTTGTGATGACCGGTGGAGGTGACAAAGAGTGAGATGAGCTCTGAGTGAAAGGCTCCCACCTGAATGTGCACAGGAGCGATCCGAGTAGTGACAAGACCATCCCCTATTGGACCTCCATTGATGGTCCTGATGCTGAGTGGTCTCTGCAGAGGGTTTGTGGGCAAACTGAACTTCTGGATGATTGAGCTGTTGATGAAATTCCCCTCCACCCCTGAGTCAACAAATGCAGAAAGCATATGGGTCGAGGAGGGCAGCTTCAGTAATACAGGTACTTTGAAAGATTGGGCTTTAAAAGATCACATTGGACTCACCGGGTTGGACATGGCCTCAGCTGAGCTGGTGCGGGATGGGCGAACTGGACACTAAGTAATCTGATGACTGGAACTCCCGCAGTAGAAACACAAACCCTCTTGTTTCCTCCTTTCTCGTTTAGAGCTTTTCAGACAGGCTTGTGAGACCTCCATAGGTGTGGGAGCATTGGAGGTCAGAGCTAACTTGGTTTCCTCCTTAAGGGATGGTCGGCTGGAGAGTAAGTGATCAAGCTGGATTTCTAGATCAATTAGGGAGTCCAACGTGAGGTGTTTGTCCCTACATGCCAGTACACTCAAAACCTAAGGGGGAGACCTTGGTGAAACACTGCCTTTAGAGCCGGCTCATTCCATCCACTGGCTGCTGCGAGAGTTCTGAAATCCAAGGCGTATTCCGCGACTCTCCTCAAGCCTTGCATGATGGTCAGTAAGCTCTCGCCGACTTCAATTCCCTCAGGTTCATGATCAAATGCTCACTTGAATAATTAGAGGAAACAGTCATATGACATAGTGTGCTCATCTCCACTTTTCCAAACAGCGCTTGCCCACTGTAGCGCTTTACCAGTCAAAAATGAAAGAAACTTGGCGATCTTCCGTTCATCAGGGATATTGGGGATTGCAGAGAAGTACATGAAACACTGAAACAAAAATTCCTTACAGCTGAAAGCATCACCAGCATATTTCTCAGGGAACAGGAGAAGTTGCATGGGACTTGTGGAGGCTTTGGGGCACGTTAGGAGGGCCTGCAACATCACGTCAGTAAGCTGTGTCATCTTGGTGTTTAGGTTGGCGAGCATCTGCTGATGTTCTCCCAAAAGGCACCCTTGAGCACTCAGAGCAGTCTGTTTCACCTCCTCTGCTGCATCCATCAAAGCAAAGTATCCTGTCAGGGTGCAGGCACTTACGGATGTATGTGCAGGGGAGAGCAGGAGAAGCAAACTGGAAACGAAGGCAAATCACTAGATGAGAATCATAATCAAAGAAAAGGCAAGGGTCGGTAGATCGGCAAACAGAGCAATGAAGACAGGACTAGAGAATGAAGTGGTGAAAACAAGAACAAGGGTCGAAAGTAACTAGAGGCAGACAGAAGGAAAATAGCTTGGTATGACAGGAGTAAAATTGAACGATACTTCGCAACTAAAGCTGGGCATACACTGTGCGATTTTTTTCAATCGCGGTATTCAGCTGCTGCTCACACTGTACGAGTGAATCGCAGGGATAAACAGCATGCAGCTTATGATTCCTGTTCTCACACTATACGATCAGATGCTCGGATGCGATCTGACTGCTCACACTGTACTTCCATACACGACTCGTCGGATTCTTGTATCCGGAACTGCAACGTGAAAAAGAAGAGGAAACCGGAAGTCTCTGTTTTCTCTTCCGTATCTGTGTTCGCACATGTGTAGTGTGACAGGTTGAGGTAAATCGGCTCGTGACACTGCTTCAACAGTGCGATAGCCTCACAATGGGCGACCAGGATTTCAAACAGGTTTGATTTTCATCCGATCGATCGGGAGGAGGTCGTGAGGTGTTAATCGCTTGTCGTTACCCCATGTATACTACACGATCCGAGACGCACGATTGAGCCAAAACTTGGCCCGATCTCCAAAATAGTCGCACGAGTGAAAATCGTGTTAAAATTGGGCCAAAAATTGCACAGTGTATGCCCAGCTTAAGGAGAGTGTGAGAGAGACTTAAGTAGCAGGACTGATCATCAGTGAACAAGAGACAGATGTAATTAATAACCAGGTGATAGAGGGCGCTGTGATTCTTGGGCACTGTAGTTTTGAGAAGCCATGTCTGTTTAGAGCTGTTGCTCTCAATGCCATTACTGACATTCCAAAGTCACTGTATTATAGTTGTTTGCTTCTTTTACACAATAATTACCCAAAAAGGCATCAGCTACTGCCTGTGAAAATATAATATATGGCCTTTGAAAATATACTGCCTGTGGCACCATCTCTATCATATAAGCAATGAGGAAAATAGAAAATGTTACACTAATAACAAAATGTATAAAAGTTCAATCACGTGTTATGTACTCACTGTAATACATGTCCACTTGCAAATTTGCTGTGGCACATGCCATTCATTTCAATGCAAAGTTCCCCTGCAGTTGTGACCAAACGTACACATTATGCAACTAAATGTGGCCACCACAATGCATTTCACTAATCATGGAATAGCTATAGGTACATGCAGTAGTGCTTGAAAGTTTGTGAACCCTTTAGAATTTTCTATATTTCTGCATAAATATGACCTAAAACATCATCTGATTTTCACACAAGTCCTAAAAGTAGATAAAGATAACCCAGTTAAACAAATGAGACAAAAAATATTATACTTGGGCATTTATTTATTGAGGAAAATGATCCAATATTACATATCTGTGAGTGGCAAAAGTATGTGAACCTTTGCTTTCAGTATCTGGTGTGACCCCCTTGTACAGCAATAACTGCAACTAAACATTTCCGGTAACTGTTGATCAGTACTGCACACCAGCTTGGAGGAATTTTAGCCCATTCCTCTGTAAAGAACAGCTTCAACTCTGGGATGTTGGTGGGTTTCCTCACATGAACTGCTCGCTTCAGGTCCTTCCAGAACATTTTGATTGGATTAAGGTCAGGACTTTGACTTGGCTATTCCAAAACATTAACTTTATTCTTCTTTAACCATTCTTTGGTAGAATTACTTGTGTGCTTAGGGTCGTTGTCTTACTGCATGACCCACCTTCTCTTGAAATTCAGTTCATGGACAGATGTCCTGACATTTCCCTTTAGAATTCGCTGGCATAATTCAGAATTCATTGTTCCATCAATAGTGGCAAGTCATGCTGGCCCAGATGCAGCAAAATAGGCCCAAACCATGATACTACCACCACCATGTTTCACAGATGGGATAAGGTTCTTATGCTGGAATGCAGTGTTTTCCTTTCTCCAAACATAATGCTTCTCATTTAAACCAAAAAGTTCTATTTTGGTCTCATCTGTCCACAAAACATTTTTCCAATAGCCTTCTGGCTTATCCCTGTGATCTTTAGCAAACTGCAGATGAGCAGCAATGTTCTTTTTGGAGAGCAGTGGCTTTCTCCTTGCAACCCTGCCATGCACACCATTGTTGTTCAGTGTTTTCCTGATGGTGGACTCATGAACATTAACATTAGCCAATGTAAGAGAGGCCTTCAGTTGCTTAGAAGTTACCCTGGGGTCCTTTGTTACCTCGCCGACTATTACACGCCTTGCTCTTGGCAGAATCTTTGTTGGTCAACCACTCCTGGGGAGGGTAACTATGGTCTTGAATTTCCTCCATTTGTACACAATCTGTCTGACTGTGGATGGGTGGAGTCCAAACTCTTTAGAGATGGTTTTGTAACCTTTTCCAGCCTGATGAGCATCAACAACGCTTTTTCTGAGGTCCTCAGAAATCTCCTTTGTGCCATGATACATCTCCACAAACATGTGTTGTGAAGATCAGACTTTGATAGATCCTTGTTTTTTAAAATAAAACCGGGTGCCCACTCACACCTGATTGTCACCCCATTGATTGAAAACACCTGACTCTAATTTCACCTTCAAATTAACTGCTAATCCTAGAGGTTCACCTACTTTTGCCACTCACAGATATATAATATTGGATCATTTTCCTAATAAATAAATGACCAAGTATACAACCCCAATTCCAAAAAAGTTGGGACAAAGTACAAATTGTAAATAAAAACAAAATGCAATAATTTACAAATCTCAAAAACTGATAGTGTATTCACAATAGAACATAGACAACATATCAAATGTCGAAAGTGAGACATTTTGAAATTTCATGCCAAATATTGGCTCATTTGAAATTTCATGACAGCAACACATCTAAAAAAAGTTGGGACAGGGGCAATAAGAGGCTGGAAAAGTTAAAGGTACAAAAAAAGGAACAGCTGGAGGACCAAATTGCAAATCATTAGGTCAATTGTCAATAGGTCATTAACATGACTGGGTATAAAAAGAGCATCTTGGCAGGGCTCGACATTAACGGTTGTCTGCTTGTCCGGGACAAGTGATACTTTATGGCGGACAAGTTCATCGTCTCAGTTACTTGTCCGATCGGACAAGTGCCAAAATACGCCGATATTCGGGTTACATATCAAATTTATCAGTTTATTCACATGATTTCCGAAGCATCTCACTCGACATATTGTTTTGATGAATCGCCGGATGTTTCTATTCGGAAAGAGCGATGTGCGCATGCGCAATATTCAGACCCTCTAGGATTTCGCAATGTTGCGATTTGTAACATCAACGCAAATTCAACCAATCCCCGCGAATTCAGGACGGTGTTGCAATTATATCCAATCACCTCAACTTTCCCGTAAATTTGACCAATCGTTGGCGTCGTCTTGAGGTGACGTCAACAAACTACCTTCCGCCTTACTTCCATGTATACATTCAAGAGAAGCAGCATGTGCGCAGTGTTGCCAGATTGGGCGGTTACCCACCTAATTAGGCGTGTTTTGAACATATTTTGGGCTGGAAAACGTCAGCAGTATCTGGCAACACTGCATGTGCGAGTCAGTGTTTATATAGGCTTAAATTCTATTACTGAAAGTGTGTTATGTTTACAGTGAAGGACTGTGTGCACTTTACATTATTTTTTTACTGAATACAAGAAATTAATGGATGCCAACATTTTTGCCAAAATGGTATTTTATTTTCCATTGTTTAGGCAGCTTCAGCATCATACTGTGAGATTCTGTTCAAATTGTTTTTTTCTTCTATGAAGCCTGAGCCATTTATTTTATTAGTTTATAATTATTGTTTAATTTAGTCTTCAGGAGAGACTGCCTGCACACAGTACTAGTATTAAGTTTTTTTTCTTACATGAAAGCTGAGGCATTTATATTATATTTTAAGGTAATGTTATGTTGTGCTGTGAGGTTCTAGGCACTTGAACTTTTGAACCAACAGGTGCATTTGGATAAGTAAAGCCTATTTTTCTGCATTTTTGTAGTCCTGGTAATCTTTTATATTGGTAAAGATGTTTATAGGACCATTTCTCAGTGTCTTTGTTTTTTTTTATCAATAGTTTTTCAGTAATAACTTAATATTTAACATATCCCTCAATTTTAATCACAAAAAGAGAAAATCACAACAATTTCTCGCAACTTTCACTTCCTCCCGCACTGTAATCTCAACAAAAACCTAAAAAACACCGCAATTTTCATCGCAATTTTTTGGAAAAATCCCCACAACATCAGACATTTTAGCCCGCAACAATCACAAAAAAGGCCCGCGAAATCCTGGGGGGACTGAATATTCCACTTGCGAAACCAGCCAATACCGCTGCATGTATTTGAGCTGAAAAGTAAACGGTCATTTAGGATTGGTTTTAATCGTGTCATACACGTGGATTTGTTGACATTTCTGTTGGCGGGATCATTATTCAACTGTATATTTATGCTGAGTATGTGGTAATTTCCAAATCTTTGAATTGTTGTTGATGGTGTTCATTATAAAAATTTAGACATTTAGAAAACGTCCCTCCTGAAGTTCGGCTTCACAAAGAAGTCTAGTGAATCCGAGGCATCTGGTGCTGAAAAGAAGAGGAAACAATCACAGCAGAACTATGAAAGCAAGAGAGAGCGGAAATTTCTCGATTCTTGGAAGGATGAATTTGAATGGGTCCAAGACACTGGAGATGGAATGCAATGTTCTCTGTGCATATTGCATCCTACTTATGCTGATGTCTCGAGCAGCATGTTTAAAGGTACAACTTCATGTAGGCGAGACATTCTAGTGTCTCATGGCAAGAGTACAAGCCACAAGCGGTGTGATGCAAATGCAACAAATGCAATAAAGATTGTTGGGTTACAAATAGTTTATTTGTGGGGGTTTTTCTCAAATATTTCTTTGGAAAAGTCAACTTCACATTTGGACAAGTAAATTTCCTTTCAACTTGCCCGACAGGACAAGTGGTTTCAAAAGTTAATGTAGAGCCCTGCTTGGAGTGGCAGCGGCTCTCAGAAGTAAAGATGGGAAGAGGATCACCAATCCCCCTAATTCTGCGCTGACAAATAGTGGAGCAATATCAGAAAGGAGTTTGACAGTGTAAAATTGCAAAGAGTTTGAACATATCATCATCTATAGTGCATAATATCATCAAAAGACTCAGAGAATCTGGAAGAATCTCTGTGCGTAAGGGTCAAGGCCGGAAAACCATACTGGGTGCCCGTGATCTTCGGGCCCTTAGACGGCACTGCATCACATACAGGCATGCTTCTGTATTGGAAATCACAAAATGGGCTCAGGAATATTTCCAGAGAACATTATCTGTGAACACAATTCACCGTGCCATCCGCCGTTGCCAGCTAAAACTCTATAGTTCAAAGAAGCCTTTTCTAAACATGATCCAGAAGCGCAGACGTCTTCTCTGGGCCAAGGCTCATTTAAAATGGATTGTGGCAAAGTGGAAAACTGTTCTGTGGTCAGACGAATCAAAATTTGAAGTTCTTTATGGAAATCAGGTACGCCGTATCATTCGGACTAAAGAGGAGAAGGACGACCCAAGTTGTTATCAGCGCTCAGTTCAGAAGCCTGCATCTCTGATGGTATGGGGTTGCATTAGTGTGTGTGGCATGGGCAGCTTACACATCTGGAAAGACACCATCAATGCTGAAAGGTATATCCAGGTTCTAGAGCAACATATGCCCATCCAGACGACGTCTCTTTCAGGAAGACCTTACATTTTCCAACATGACAATGCCAAACCACATACTGCATCAATTACAGCATCATGGCTGCGTAGAAGAAGGGTCCAGGTACTGAACTGGCCAGCCTGCAGTCCAGATCTTTCACCCATAGAAAACATTTGGCGCATCATAAAATGGAAGATATGACAAAAAAGACTTAAGACAGTTGAGCAACTAGAATCCTACATTAGACAAGAATGGGTTAACATTCCTATCCCTAAACTTGAGCAACTTGTCTCCTCAGTCCCCAGACGTTTACAGACTGTTGTAAAGAGAAAAGGGGATGTCTCACAGTGGTAAACATGGCCTTGTCCCAACTTTTTTGAGATGTATTGTTGTCATGAAATTTAAAATCACCTAATTTTTCTCTTTAAATGATACATTTTTTTCAGTTTAAACATTTGATATGTCATCTATGTTTTATTCTGAATAAAATATGGAATTTTGAAACTTCCACATCATTGCATTCCGTTTTTATTTACAATTTGTACTTTGTCCCAACTTTTTTGGAATCGGGGTTGTAATATTTTTGTCTCATTTGTTTAACAGGGTTCTCTTTATCTATTTTTAGGACTTGTGTGAAAATCTGATGTTGTTTTAGGTCATATTTAGGCAGAAAAATAGAAAATTCTAAAGGGTTCACAAACTTTCAAGCACCACTGTAGGTATTCGATGTGCAACAGAAATTAGACATCATGAGTCTGAATCCTGACAATGCTACCTGTGGCCAGGAGCAAAACTGGCCATGCTCTCTGGGTGGAAGGCATGGCATACTTTCTCCCCTGTCAAACACAGCAGCACTAGCAAAGATGTGGGCGTTTTGAGATAGTTTATATAACTAAACTGTTTAAATAAATAATTTATGAAATAAATTAACAATCAATGTGTGTTTTGTTATATTCTTTTGTTTTTATTTTTAGGGTGCAAGGCTCATTTGGCTGACATTGTGTTCCTTCTGGATAGCTCTAGTAGTATTGGTGATGCCAACTTCCAGAGGGTGAAGCAGTTTCTGCACACATTCATCATGGGTCTTGATGTCAAGCCTGATAAAGTCAGAGTAGGAGTCGCACAATTTAGTCATGAGCCTCAACAGGAGTTCCTGTTGGGAGAGTATAAAGACAAGAATGAGCTGCTGGACGAAGTAGACAAACTCACATACCTTACAGGAGGCACTGAAACAGGAAAAGCTCTCCGCTTTATCCAAAATAATTACTTCACAGAATCAGCTGGCAGTCGGATCAGTCAGAATGTGCCTCAGATTGCTGTGGTGATCACAGATGGTGACTCAGCTGATGAAATGAAGATTCCAGCCATGGACCTACGGAGAAAGGGGGTGTTAATCTTCACCATTGGGGTTGGTGCAGCCAACATTACGGAATTGCAGTCCATTGCTAACAAACCACATCAGCGTTTTGTACTGAGTTTCACTGACTACGAGGAGCTGCTGAAAGCAACCACCAGCACAATAGACCAAGTGTGTATTTCTATGGAGGCCCAGCAGGAAGGTAATGTTGTACTCCCCGTTTCAAATATATTATACTTCACCAATGATTATCCACTTTAATAATATCATGTTGCAGTCCATCACTACTGAAACTAGTTATTTTACTGTTTTATTGTTATCTCTTTCAGCTCTAGCTCCAGAGTTTGCAGATGTGTTTGTGTTGGTTGACAGCTCAGTTGAACCAGCCCAAAAAGTGATCCAGTTCCTCAGTGGCCTTGTCAGTCAACTTAAAGTGGCAAGCACATCTAATCGGATGGCTTTGGCTCAGTTTGGTGAAGATGTTTCAGTGGAATTTCTTTTTAATGCTTACAAAACTAAAAATGAAGCAATTGCACTCGTCCGCAAATTACGACTCAAAGGCACCGGGCAATGCAAGCTTGGAAAGGCAATGGATTATGTGCGCACTCACCTCCTCACCAGTGCAGCAGGCAGCCGAATTGCTCAGGGCTACAAGCAATATCTGCTGGTAATAAGCAAACGAGAATCGGATGACAATATACATAGAGCAGTTCGTGCATTGAAGGATGAGGGAGTGACTCTTGTCAATGTTGACTTCAGCAAAGAGGAACTTGCTGAACCTGGAATACTTCAGCCACGTACCTCTCCTGGACAGAGAGTACATAGCTCACAGGGTGTTCATTTTGTCGATGCTGCAGAAAGAAAATTAACCCACGAAATAGCGCAAGATGTGATGACTATCTTTGAAACTAAGGAAACGGTCGAAGTAACTGGAGGTCAGTTTGTCTGTATTTTTAAAAATGGTAAAATAATTGAATTACAGTTACAATTAAATCTCAGTTACAGTTATAATGTAAGCAGCAATTTTCTATAGAATACACATTACCATTCAAAAATTAATCAATGTTGATCCTATAGTACTTTAGAAAATGTCAAAATGTGAAAATACCAGATATGTTTTTCACCACTGTTTTTGAAATTCTTTAGACTAAATCCACAAATTATACTAGTGCATCTCAAACAATAAGAATGCATGATGGTGTAGTGGTTAGCACTGTCGCCTCACAGCAAGAAGGTTCTTGGTTCAAGCCCAGCAGTCGATGGGGGCCTTTCTGTGTGGCGTTTGCATGTTCTCCCCGTGTCTGCGTGGGTTTCCTCCGGGTGCTCCAGTTTCCCCCACAGTTCAAAGACATGTGGTTAGGTTAACATGGGGCAGCCTTAGGCTGAGGTGTCCTTGAGCGAGGCACCTAACCCCTAACTGTTCCCCAGGTGCTGTTAGCATTGCTACCCACTGCTCTGGGTATGTGTGTGTGCTCATTGCTCACGTGTGTGTGCATGTGTGTGTTCACTGCTTCAGATGTGTTAAATGCAGAGAAGAATGTCACAAGTGTACGTGTGATGAATAATGTTGTTCTTCAGAACATTCAATATTTTCCATCAGTTATTTAAGAAGGTGAAATTTTAATATATTCTCGACTCATTACAAGTAAACTAAAATGTTTCAAGTATTTTTCAGTTTTAATTTTGATAATTATGGCCTACAGCACAAAATATTAGTATTTCATTTTGAGTTTGAGTAAATTAATAATCAAACAATATAAATACCATGTATCTCTAGGTGTAGTTCAGTACATGCAACCACAATCATGGGGAAGACTGCTGACTTAACAGTTGTCCAGAAGACGACAAGGAGGGTAAGCCACAGAAGGTCATTGCTGAAAAGGCTGGCTGGAAAAGGTGCACAAGCAACAGGGATGACTGCAGCCTTGAGCGGATTGTCAAGAAAAGTTGATTCAAGTACTTGCAAGAGTTTCACAAGGAGAAGACTAAGGCTGGTGTCAGTGCATCAAGAGCCACCATGAACAGATGTCTTCAGGAAAGGGGCTACAACTGTCACATTTCTAATATCAAGTAACTCCTGAACTAGAGACAATGTCAGAAGCATCTTACCTGGTCTGAGGAGAGAAAGAACTGGACTGTTGCTCAGTGGTCCAAAGTCCTCTTTTCAGATGAGAGTAAATTATGCATTTTATTTGGAAATCAAGGTCCTAGAGTCTAAAGGAAGAGTGGAGAGGCACATAATCCAAGGTGTTTGAAGTCCAGTGTGAAATTTCCACAGTCTGTGATATTTGGGGTGCCCCAGTGGTGTTGGTCCACTGTGTTTTATCAAGTCCAAAGTCAATGCAGCTGTCTACCAGGAGATTTTAGAGCAGTTCATGCTTCCATCTGCTGACAAGCTTTATGGAGATGCCAATTTCCTTTTCCGGCAGAACTTATCACCTGCCCACAGTGCCAAAACTACTACCAAGTGGTTTACTGACCATGATATTACTGTGCTTGATTGGCCAGCCAACTCGTCTGACCTGTATTTTCAAGAGGAAGATGAGAAAACACCTGACCCAAAAATACAGACAAGCTGAAGGCCACTATCAAAGCAACCTGGGCTTCTGTAACACCTCAGCAATGCCACAGGCTGATCACCTCCATGCCACGCCACATTGATGCAGTAATCAGTGGTAAAGGAGTCCCAACCAAGTATTGAGTGTATAAATGAACATACTTTTCAGAAGTTGGACTTTTCTGTATTGTAAATGATTTTTTGGCTGATCTTAGGAAATATTCTAATAATCTGAGATACTGGATTTTTTATTTTCATGAGCTACAAGCCATAATCATCGAAATTAAAACAAAAAAGCATGAAATATTTCACTTAATGTGTAATGAATATAGAATATATATAAGTTTACCTTTTTGAATTAAATTATGAAAAAATGAACTTTCACATTATTCTAATTGTTTGAGATACACTAGTATAGAAGGTAGCACATTAAAATGTGCTACCTTGATTTGTAAAATTAGATTTATCTATACGAGGGATTTGCACAGGGAAGTTAATTAAGCAGTATCACCTGAGCAAAAGTACTGTTGTACTGAATATCACTTCTGAATATACCTGTGTACAGCTAATTCATGGTCATGCTGATATTCAGTATACCAGCACAATTGCAAGAGTGATATTGTTTTTATACAGCAGTTCTATAAACAAGAAATTGATAGCAAAAAATGTATATCACATTTCAGGCACAATATGAGCAAAGATTTTGCTTATTTTTGCCCACTCAGAGAAAATAGTTCCCAAAAGAGTCACAGCTGTGTGTGTTGCACACAGACTGTCTGGCAGCCCATAAACGTAGTAATGGTTTCAATGTACCAAACACTTGCTAAAATTGGAAATTTATGTTGCAAACACAGACAGGTGGAGTAATACAGTGAAATGTTCCAGTTGTGCTGTACTAAATATCAGCACTCTTGGAATGCCACTTGTCCAATCAAATTAATTCACCAGAACTTGCTGTTGTATAAACATAAATAAATGCAACAAGTGTCTTTCCACACTGAGGATTTTGCTGTGTCCCACAAAATGTTCTTACATAGCAATGTAAAATTATTCTGAAAGAAGACTGATTATTCTGCTTCGATCTATGTAGGAAGTTCATCAGCTTCTACCTCTATTTGGGTACCTGATCAAAATTAATATGATTCATGAGAAAAATGAAAAAGATTAATATTAAAATTATATATGTTTCTCTTTTTTGTGTGTCACAGACTGCAAGGCAGCTCCTGTGGCCGATATAGTGTTTATTGTGGATGTGTCAGACAGCATTACTGTTTCAAACTTCAAACTGGTCCGTGACTTTCTCCACCGCATGATCAATGGCCTGGAGATAATGCCTGACAGTGTGCGGGTGGGGATGGTGTTGTACGGTGACACACCCACAGTTGACTTCTACCTGAACACTTTTGATGACAAAGAAGACATCCTGCAGTACATTAAACTTTTGCCCTTTAAGGGTGGGGAATCCAAAACTAGCAAGGCCCTGAAGCTTGCCAGAGAGAAAGTCTTCATCAAGGAGATGGGCAGCCGGCATGCCTTAGGAGTGCAGCAGATTGCTGTGGTCATAACAGAGGGGGGCTCCTTGGATAATGTCACAGTTCAGGCTACGGAGCTAAGGCGCAGTGGGGTTCAGGTTTATGCCTTGGGAGTCACAAAAGATAATGTGAAACAGCTGAAAGAGATTGCATCTTATCCTTCCAAAAGGTTTGTGTTTAGCGTGGAGAGCTTTGCTAAGCTTAATACAATGGAAAAAATACTAAGGAAGACTCTGTGTAACAATGTGGTCCGTTCAACGGTTGACAAGTCCATTAGATACACGTTAAAGCAAGGTAAGGCACTATACTTTCAACCTCATATATTCTAACAGCTTAGTCAATGTGCAATTCACTGTACTCAGAACTCAGAAAGTCAATTTTCCTTGGTTCTAATCTAAACACTTTCCAGTGCTTCAGTTCAGAAAAATATAGAGAGCAAGGTCATATTTGTATGGCTATACTGTCGGAAATAGGGGTACAGTAGAAGTCCATTTCTGTTCTGCAAGGTACAATCTACACTAATGTACCATCTAAGGCTCATTATTGAACCTCAAGGTAAGTATGTGTATCTTTTTTATTGCCAGAAAGGTACATATATGTTCCCAATTAGTATATATAAAATGCACAAATAAGTACCTTAGAGGGTGCTGCCCCAGTGACGAGCGGTTGTACATCTAAAGGTAAAATAATGTACTTTATTAGTGAAGTGTAGTCTCTGTCACAGTGGTAAAACTGGGCTGAAAATGAAAATATACATGTTACGAATTGAATCTTACAAAGCTAAAACACATTTTCAGAACTCAAAAGCTACATATCATAAATTCAAGTTTTCCCAAGTAGAAAATGATGCAGAGGGAAATCTGGAATTAATCACTTTTGCATGTTGGCAGTCAGGTTGAGTTCCGAGTCCAATGAATTGCAGCATTATTACAAGAGTTAAGCTTATCTACTGGGATTAATTTTTGAACACCCATGTCAATCAGTCCTGGACATAATATTTTAAACATATTACAATTTTAGGATGTATCCAGACAGAAGAAGCAGACATCTATTTCCTCATTGACCATTCGGGGAGCATTTATCCATCAGACTTTCAGGACATGAAAAAGTTCATTCTTGAGTTTCTGCTCATGTTTACCATTGGACCAACACAGGTCCGGGTGGGTGTGGTGAAATTTGCAAGTGAACCCACACTAGAGTTTAAATTGAATGAGTATAATGACAGAGCCTCTCTTGAAAGAGCTGTGGACAGCATTCTGCAGATAGGTGGAGGGACAGAGACAGGACGGGCTCTGTCTTTCATGCCCAAACTTTTTAAGGAGGCTGTAGACACTCGTGGCACAAAGGTTCAAGAGATTCTCATTGTCATTACTGATGGAAAGTCCCAGGATGAAGTGAAAGAGCCAGCAGCAGAGCTGAGAGCACAGGGGGTGACCATCTATGCCATTGGAGTCAAAGACGCAAATGAACAGGAGCTCCTTGAGATAGCAAATGACCAAAAGAAGATGTATTTTGTCACCAACTACGATGCACTGAAACCACTCAAGAATGAAATTGTTACTGACATTTGCTCAGATAAGGGTAAGGGTGTCAAATGTGCATTTAATCATAATTTTTATCACATTTAACTCAATAAATTCAGGCTTTCAATTAAAGCATAAAAATTGTGTATTGTTTAGTTAGAATGTTAATTTAAAAAAAAAAAATGCCTTTCTGGATTGTGTTGACTATTAAGTATTACTGTTTTTCATAGCCTGCAAGAACATGTTGGCAGATGTTATCTTTTTGGTTGATGGTTCATGGAGCATTGACCCTGAGGACTTCTCAAAGATGAAGAAATTTATGAATACCATAATTTCCAAGTCTATAATTGGCAAGGATAGTGTACAAGTCGGAGTAGTGCAGTTCAGCTCACACTCAAAGGCTGAATTTGCCCTCAACACATTTTCTGACAAACGTGAAATGCAGCAGGCCGTTAATGATATGCAGCAGCTGGGCGGTGGCACTATGACTGGGTCTGCGCTTCAATTTGTGACAAAGTACTTTAATCCACCAGAAGGGGGTCGTCCCAGCACTCCACAGTTCCTCATTGTGATCACAGATGGTGAATCTCAGGAAGCTGTTGCTCAGCCTGCAAAACTCCTCAGAGAGAAGGGAATTATAATATACGCTATAGGAGTACTTAATGCTAACAGCGCACAACTAAGAGAGATCAGCGGAACTCAGGACAATGTTTATATTGAAAGAGATTTTGACTCATTGGGCTTCCTCGATAAAGATCTCTTGCTTAAGATCTGTACTTCTGTTGATGGTGAGTCATGCCAATATAATTTCACGTACATCATTTACATCATGATTTACACATACATCATGAACATTTTTTCCCAACTTTTATTTAATTTGTATACCTACAGTGGGGCAAAAAAGTATTTAGTCAGTCATCAATTGTGCAAGTTCTCCCACTTAAAAAGATGAGAGAGGCCTGCAATTTTCATCATAGGTACACTTCAACTATGAGACACAAAATGAGAAAAAAAATCCAGAAAATCACATTGTCTGATTTTTAAAGAATTTATTTGCAAATTATGGTGGAAAATAAGTATTTGGTCAATAACAAAAGTTCATCTCAATACTTTGTTATATACCCTTTGTTGGCAATGACAGAGGTCAAACGTTTTCTGTAAGTCTTCACAAGGTTTTCACACACTGTTGCTGGTATTTTGGCCCATTCCTCCATGCAGATCTCCTCTAGAGCAGTGATGTTTTGGGGCTGTCTCTGGGCAACACGGACTTTCAACTCCCTCCAAAGATTTTCTATGGGGTTGAGATCTGGAGACTGGCTAGGCCACTCCAGGACCTTGAAATGCTTCTTACGAAGCCACTCCTTCGTTGCCCGGGCAGTGTGTTTGGGATCATTGTCATGCTGAAAGACCCAGCCATGTTTCATCTTCAATGCCCTTGCTGATGGAAGGAGGTTTTCACTCAAAATCTCACGATACATGGCCCCATTCATTCTTTCCTTTACACGGATCAGTCGTCCTGGTCCCTTTGCAGAAAAACAGCCCCAAAGCATGATGTTTCCACCCCCATGCTTCACAGTAGGTATGGTGTTCTTTGGATGCAACTCAGCATTCTTTCTCCTCCAAACACAAGTTGAGTTTTTACCAAAAAGTTCTATTTTAGTTTCATCTGACCATATGACATTCTCCCAATCCTCTTCTGGATCATCCAAATGCTCTCTAGCAAACTTCAGATGGGCCTGGACATGTACTGGCTTAAGCAGGGGGACACGTCTGGCACTGCAGGATTTGAGTCCCTGGCGGCGTAGTGTGTTACTGATGGTAGCCTTTGTTACTTTGGTCCCAGCTCTCTGCAGGTCATTCACTAGGTCCCCCCGTGTGGTTCTGGGATTTTTGCTCACCGTTCTTGTGATTATTTTGACCCCACGGGATGAGATCTTGTGTGGAGCCCCAGATCGAGGGAGATTATCAGTGGTCTTGTATGTCTTCCATTTTCTAATAATTGCTCCCACAGTTGATTTCTTCACACCAAGCTGCTTACCTATTGCAGATTCAGTCTTCCCAGCCTGGTGCAGGTCTACAATTTTGTTTCTGGTGTCCTTTGACAGCTCTTTGGTCTTGGCCATAGTGGAGTTTGGAGTGTGACTGTTTGAGGTTGTGGACAGGTGTCTTTTATACTGATAACGAGTTCAAACAGGTGCCATTAATACAGGTAACGAGTGGAGGACAGAGGAGCCTCTTAAAGAAGTTGTTACAGGTCTGTGAGAGCCAGAAATCTTGCTTGTTTGTAGGTGACCAAATACTTATTTTACCGAGGAATTTACCAATTAATTCATTAAAAATCCTACAATGTGATTTCCTGGATTCTTTCCCCCCATTCTGTCTCTCATAGTTGAAGTGTACCTATGATGAAAATTACAGGCCTCTCTCATCTTTTTAAGTGGGAGAACTTGCACAATTGGTGGCTGACTAAATACTTTTTTGCCCCACTGTAGTTAACAAACCAAAGTGAGTTTTCCTTCTTCGGAAGAAGGGTTTCTCAATAGTTCTTTAAATTCTTAACAATTCTAGTTTCCTGAAAGTGATTCCTCATAGAACTTTCTGAAATAGGAATTAACTTAAATAGGGTACTAAATGGGATCTTTTTCTAAGAGTGTGGATATATTTTCTTTACATATGGGGAATATATAGACCATGGTAAACTAAAGGCAATGTCTATTTAGTCATTATACAACCTAAAAAGGAAATAGTAAATATGAAAATGTTGACAATAGCCAGTTAGCCACAGACATAGAAATAACACATTTTTAAATCCACTTCTATACAACACTGCAAAACAGCCCTTTTTTTTTTTTTTTAGAAATATGAGTCTGTGAGATTTTGTTCTGTTTATGGTCTGCAGACAAGAATAGACCTGTGACATTTTATTCCTTGTAAACCATGATTTTTTTTAGCTTGATTGTTCATATATACAGTGCCCTCCATGTTATTGGCACCCCTTGTAAAGATTAATTTTAAAAATGTGTTAGAAAAAAATCGACCTTTAGTTTCATCTCACACTGGAATAAAATTAGAAAAATCCAACCTTTATTTGAAATAAACTTATTCAGAGAAAAACAAATCCCTCATCAAGAAATAATTATTTTCAACAAAAACATATGTGCCGGGGCGGCACGGTGGTGTAGTGGTTAGTGCTGTCGCCTCACAGCAAGAAGGTCCGGGTTCGAGCCCCGTGGCCGGCGAGGGCCTTTCTGTGCGGAGTTTGCATGTTCTCCCCGTGTCCGCGTGGGTTTCCTCCGGGTGCTCTGGTTTCCCCCACAGTCCAAAGACATGCAGGTTAGGTTAACTGGTGACTCTAAATTGACCGTAGGTGTGAATGTGAGTGTGAATGGTTGTCTGTGTCTATGTGTCAGCCCTGTGATGACCTGGCAACTTGTCCAGGGTGTACCCCGCCTTTCGCCCGTAGTCAGCTGGGATAGGCTCCAGCTTGCCTGCGACCCTGTAGAACAGGATAAAGCAGCTAGAGATAATGAGATGAGATGACATATGTGCCACTATTACTGGCACCCCGACATTTAATAATTTGTACAACCTCCTTTTGCCAGTAAAACAGCACTGAGTCTTCTTCTATAACATTTTATAAGATTAGAGATACAGAGCAGGGAATCTAAGACCATTCCTCTTTACACAGTCTCTCCAGATCATCCAGGGTCCAAGTCCCTCTCTGGTGCACTCTGCTCCTCAGCTCTCCCCCCAGGTTTTCAATGAGGTTCGGGTCAGGGGACTGAGATGGTCATGGCAGAAGCTTGATTTTGTAGTCAGCGAACCATTTTTGTGTTGATTTGGACATGTATTTCAGATCATTATCCTGCTGGAAGATCCAGTGTGGACCCAGTTTTAGTTTCCTGGCAAAGGCAGCCAGATTTTGATTTAAAATACCCTGGTACTGTATTTCATGGAGTCTATGATGCCATGTAACCTAACAAGGTTTCCAGGGCCTTTGGAGGAAAAACAGCCCCAGAACATCACAGAACTTCCACCATATTTTACAGTTGGGATTGGGTTCTTTTCATTAAAGCCATCCTTCTTTTTGTGCCAAAACCACCATGAGTGTTTATTTCCAAAAAGCTCAATTTTGGTTACATCAGACCATAGAACATGGTTCCAGTCAGAGCTGTAGTAATGTTTCTCTAACATTAGGTGCTTTAGTGGTAAACTGACAGAAAAGGGTTTTTTTTTCTGGCATACTTTCCAAATAACCTGTGGGCATGGAGGTGGCATCTGATGATGGTTTTAGAGACTTGGAAACCCCAAGATTTTAAGATTTTACTTTTTCTTTTTGTAATTCACCAATAGTGATCCTTGGAGATTTTTTTTTTTTGCTTCTCTTACCATCCTCCTAACTGTACATGAGAGAAAAATAAACTTGGGTCCTCTTCCCGACAAGTTTGTAACAGTTCCAATTGGTGTCCACTTATTATTATTATTATTATTATTATTATTATTATTATTATTATTATTATTATCCTAACAGTAGAAATGGGCATTTTTGGTAGAGTAGCAATTTTTTTTTAACCATTCCCTGGCCTGTGAAGGTTAACACACTTCTCCTTCATTTGGTTTGTGTGTTCTCTTATCTTTCCCATGTTGATGGATGATTAAAGGAATTTGGCCTCTATGTCACCTCATATTTGTACCCCAGTTAATCAGGAAGTCATGGATTACAGCTTGAAAGTTCCTACACACTCCAATTAACTCAAAATTATACTATTTAAATGGGAAACATGCTTCACTTACATTCTGTTCACTATAATTTCCAGGGGTGCCAATAGTAGTGGCACATGTGTTTTTGTTAAAAATAGTTGTTTCTTGATGATGGATTGTTTTACTCTGAATAACTTTATTTCAATTAAAGGTTGAATTTTTATCATTTTTTGAATGTGAGATGAAGCTACTTCACCAAAAGGTGGATTTTTTTTTTCTAAAACAACCCCTTCCCCTTTTCTTTTTAAACTAATCTGTACAAGGGGTGCCAATAAACACAGAGGGCACTGGCAATATACTGTATGTAATGAATAATTAGATATAATAAACAAATGTTATGCCATGTTAAGAGAAATGATAGATAAATATTTAGACAGTTTTCTTTTTATGTGACAGATTTATTTAAATGGTCTACTTGTTAACTGTCCTGATTTTGCATGACTTGTTTCTTTTTAGATTGCCAGAAATCACAGGTAGCAGATGTTGTCTTCTTAGTGGATGATTCCAGCAGCATTACTTCTGATGGCTTTAAAAGTATGAAGTTCTTCATGAACTCGGTGGTGAATGCCACACAGGTTGGAAAAGACAGTGTCCGTTTTTGTACTATTCTTTACTCTGACACACCTGAGACCAAATTTCCCCTTAATCAATACTATAGTAAACGAGAAGTGCGGGATGCTATCAGTCGTCTAAAACATTACGGTGGAAACACATACACATCCAAGGCACTACATTACTCACTGGACTACTTTAATGAAGATAATGGTGGGAGAGGTGCAAAAGGTGTCCCACAGATGCTGTTTGTCATCACAGATGGTGAGGCCACAGATACATATGATTTACCCGAAGCTGCTGATAAGCTTCACAAATCTGGAATTAGTGTTTATGGCATTGGAGTGGCCAATGCAAAAACAAGTGAGCTAGAAACAATAACCAAAGACATAACCAAGGTTTACCAGGTTGGTGACTTTGAAGCTTTGAAGGCCCTGCAACAAAACATTTCCAGTGTGATCTGCAACAACACAAAACCAGGTAATTCCATAACGTTATCAAATCAGCACTAAAAACTAAGACTTTAAGTTTCAAATTTGTATTTTACTTTAAGGTTAACTGAACTAGGAAAGTGTGCATATTTAAGCAGCAGTTGTTGGTAATTGCTACTACTCAAGTCAGAATCATTTCAAATGTTAGAAATCAACCAGAATAAAATATTTTCCGTTTTCTCCAAGGTGAAAGAATTGTCATTATTTTCTGTCATGTAGAGAACCGTGTGTGTGTGTGTGTGTGTGTGTGTGTGTGTGTGTGTGTGTTTTCATATAGATACCACATTCCTGTAACATGTTGCATAATTTCTGATTTCGGTCTGATTTCTTTGTTTCTCAGAGTGTCAGAAAGATGCAGCTGATTTGGTCATTCTGATCGATGGATCTGAAAGTATAAAAGAGGTGCCTTGGAAGACCATGATAAATTTTATGCTTAGTCTCATTGACAATCTTCGCATCGGACAAGACCTCTTTCAAGTTGGTGTAGCCCAGTTTAGTACAGACTACAGAAAAGAATTTTACTTGAATGATTATAATAATGAAATGGATGTGAAGCATGCCATTCAGGCCATCTCACAAATGAAAGAAGGAACACTCATTGGAAAGGCTCTGAATCGAGTGCAAGAGTTCTTCCATCCCAGTAAAGGGAGCCGCATTCAGGCTGGAATTTCACAGAACCTGCTGTTGATCACTGATGGGGAGTCACATGATGATGTCAGTGATGCAGCTGATAAATTGAGGTCCAAGGGCATTGAGATGTTTGTGATTGGAATAGGTGACATATCAGTCTCACAGCTCAAATACATTGCTGGGTCACCTGACAGGGTGTTTTTTGTGAACAATTTTGACCACCTCAAATTAAATAGAACAACACAGCAGGTGATCGATAGCATTTGCACTCCACCCCAAAAGCAAGAAAAGGGTGAGTACAGAAGGCAGCCATTCTTAATATACCTGAATATGAAGGTGCCAGCATTGAATATCATTAAGACTTATATTTGTTGATTAAATGATAAATGTTCATGTATTATATTAACATCAAGCACGTACAGCCTCCAATTAACACAGTATTTACTTCTTTTTACAGGTTGCACTGTAGACATTGGTATTGGATTTGATATCTCCCATGGTAGTTCACAGTCACTCTTGAGTAGCCAATATAAACTGCAAGCCTACCTGCCTGAGATTATCAAATACATCTCCACTCTGCACAACTTGTGCTGTCTACCCCAGCAGTCTGCTCTGCAAACCAACATTGGTTTCCATTTGGTTGCTAGTGATGGCAAGATATTGTATGACACTAATTTTGAGCGCTACAGCGAAGTCACAGTGAAGAAAGTCATGGGATATAATAAGACTCACAATCTGGCTTTTAACACCCAGCTCTTGCGCTCTTTTCAGAATAAATTTGCAGCCTCCAGAGCTGGTGTAAAAGTAAGCAATATTATTATTATTATTATTGCATGTAAACTGAGTACTGTGTAGACTTACAGTAAAGTCAAAAGTTTAAAGACTCATTCATAGTTTCTGTATTTTAACTATTTTCTACATTGTAGAACAAAACTGAAGACAGCAAAACTATGAAATAATATTTGAAATTATGTGGTAAACAAGGGTGTTTAAAAAAATAAAAACAAAATATATTTCATATTATAGATTCTTCAAAGTAGCCAGTGTTTACCTTGATGACACTTTGCACACTATTGGCATTATCTTAACCAGCTTCATGAAATAGTCACCTAGAATGCTTTTCAATTAACAGGTGTGTCTCATCAAGTTAGTTAGTGCAATTTCTTGCCTTCTTAATGTGTTTGAGATCAAACAGTCAATAGTAAATAATAAAAATACAGTAAATATCCTCATTCCACAACTGTAGTAATCCATATTATGTCAAGAACTGCTCAACTAAGTAAAGAAAAACAACAGTCCATCATCACTTTAATACATGAAGTGTCTTTTAATTAATAGAAATAAACAAAACAATTGAATTAGAAGGTGTGTCTAAACTTTTGACTGGTACTGTACATAGTGACACATATTTAGATAACTTGGGAGACCAGTGTCGTGTTCTTTCAAAGTTAGTTACACCCTCAGCCTGATAAAAGACCAAATACTTAAAGTGTCCTGGTTGACATGTTTAGGTAGTCATCATTTTCACTGATGGCCTGGACACATCTGTTGATGACCTCTTGGTTGCCTCAGAGAATCTCAAAAAAAGTGGTAAGGGGACATTATATATATATATATATATATATATATATATATATATATATATATATATATATATATATATATATATATATTGTGTGTGTGTGTGTGTGTGTGTGTGTGTGTGTGTTGTAATATATTCAGTGTGTTGTTCAAAGGAGAGTCTGTGCTAATTATTTAGAAAATATAGATTATATCACTAATTTTCCCTTCATCACTAACATTAAAGATATATTAAAAATACATAAGTGTGTATGGTCATCACTGTCCCTAGTGTTCATTTACTTGTGTTTTTGTCACAGGAGTCCATGCACTGATTCCAGTAGCTCTGGAAGGAGTCAAAAGCACCAAAGACCTCCAGAAGCTGGAGTTTGGACGAGGATTTGGTGACAGTGAGCCTCTTATGATTGGCATGCAAAATGTGGCCAGTGCTCTGCAGAAGCAGACTGTGAGTGAACATATATCTATTCAATCATAAATGCTGAGGTACAAATCAGGATCAAGATTAGCCTTCTGAATAACATTAAGGACTATCCTATCGTTCTGATAGATGATTTCTCAGCAAAACTTCTGGTGTTTCCTTTGGTGTGATAATAACCCTATTCTTGATCCGCAAATATGTTTGCAGAGTGGGCACTGATAACCCATGGCAACAGCACTGTCCTTGTGATATGCAAGCTTCCTTGCGGCCCATGTTGCCTTCAGGTTTGCCACTCTGTCTTCCTCAAAATTTCTGACTGCAGTATGACACTTTGACACCAGACAGTTTTGTCCAGTGCGAGTTCTTCCCACTGCACACCTAGGTGGCAGGCACGGAGGTTGTTTTTGAGTGTGTCTCTATATCTGAGATGTGACCAACCAACAAAGTGATTCCCAGTTCTTAGCTGACCATAGAAGATTGCCTTGGGAATCCTACTGTCCGACATTCTTACCAAATAGCAGTTGTGCCCCAAGTATCAGGCTCTCAATTTCTGGTAACCCACATCGATCTAGCACTTCTGTGTTGGGGGTTTTGTCCTGCCTTTTTATTCTACAGATGGAGCAAAAGCATCTGAGATGGAACTGCTCTAGTTGTTTAGTGTGTTTTCTATACACTGTCCAAGTCTCACATCCATATAATAGGGTGGTGATGACCATGGCCTTGTACATTCTGATTTTTGTTATCGGTTTGACTCCATGATCGTCCCAGAGTCGATGTCTTAACCTTCCAAAGGAGGAGTTCGCCGTGGTTATGCACTGTGTAATTTCATCATCAGTGGTAGCAGAGTTAGTAATTGTGCTACCAAGGTAGCAGAAGCTTTTCACAGGCTTCAACAGGGAGCTATCAATTGTGAGTAAAGGGTCCTCAGTGTTTCCCTGGTACACTTCCCTGGTACACTTCAGTCAAGGATATTGTTAGTCCAAAGCATTTGGTTGCACGTGCAAAGCAATCAGTGATGAACTGGATGTCTTCCAAGGTGTGTGCTACCAAGGCACAATCATCTACGAAGAGTAACTCTCTGATTATCCTTTCCAAGACTTTGGTATGTGCCTTCAGGCATCTCAGATTGAATAGGCATCCATCAGTTCTAAACTGGATGCAAACACCTCTGTCCATATCCTTGAATGCATCCAGCAGCATGACTGAGAACACTATGGTAAACAATGTGGGTGCTAGCACACAACCCTGTTTGGTTCCATTTGAGACTGGAAAGGGGTCTGATGTTACTCCTGACTTCTGTACTCTTGCCATCATTCCACTGTGGAAAGAGCGGATGAGTTTCACAAACTTGTCAGGACAGCCAAGTTTTCTTAATATTTTCCATAGGCCTTCACGGTCGACAGTATCAAAGGCCTTAGTTAGGTCAACAAACACAGCAAAGAGGTCCTGATTTTGCTCTATGCACTTTTCTTGCAGTTGCCTGACTGCAAAGATCATGTCAGCGGTACCATGTCCTGAGCAAAATCCACACTATGATTCAGGGTATACAGTTCCTACAAGATGTTTAATCATACGATTGAGGATAATGTGTGCCAAGATTTTCCCTGCTATGGATAGGAGAGAAATGCCACAGTGGTTGTCACAGGAGGTCCTGTCCCCTTTCCGCTTGTACAAATGCACAATGGATGCATCTTTCATGTCCTGTGCACTGAACTAAGCAACCATAGGTACTTATATAAGACTAGTAGTTTCCTCTGCATGTAAGTGCCTCCACATTTGTAGACTTTGGTGGGAATTCCATCAGCTGCTGGTGCTTTTCCAGAAGAGGCTTGCTTTATTGCCTTTGATACCTCATCAAGGGATGGTGGACAATCCAGCTCATTTATGATTAGTCTTTGAGATATGTCATCAGTAGCTTCCTGAGACATGCTGGATGGACAATTTGGTAAGGTGTTGAAGTGTTCTGCCCATCTTAGATTAGATTAGATTAGATCAGATCAGATTAGATTAGATAGAACTTTATTGATCCCTTTGGGAGGGTTCCCTCAGGGAAATTAAAATTCCAGCAGCATCATTACAGGATAAACAGAGAATAGAAAATAGAGAAAAACTTCTAGATAAATTAAATTAAGTATTTACATATACAAATATAAAAAAGAATAAGATATGGGGGGAAAGAAAAGTCCAGCAGGAGAGGTATTGCACATTATATTACACATTGTCCAATATTGCTTTTTGTCAGGCTAGGCTACTGCTCCTTCCCGTCCTCTGTCCATCTGTTCAGGATTTCAGATTTGTCCATGAGGAGGGTGTTACCATCTGCTGTTCTGATGGGTACAGTACTGTTGGACTGTGGACCATAGATTGCTCTCAATCCCTCATACAGGGCTTTAAAATTGTGGACGTCTACAGCTGCCTGCAACTGAGCAGCTTTATCTTCCCACCATTTATTCTTCATCTGACGAAGCCTGGTCTGCACTATGTATTTGGCTGTTGTATATTTCTGTTTGGTCACATGGCATGACTTATTGGTGATGTAGGCTTTATGTGCTGTGTGCATATTATCAAGGAGAACACATTTCATCATCGCTTTCATCAAACCAGTCCTGATGTTTCCTTTTCACGAAACCAAGTACTTTATTAGTACTGGTGTAGATCGCTGTGCTGAAAGTTTTCCAGACTTCCTCGATATCTGTATCTGGTGGTATGTCCTCCAAGTGCACATCTTCATCAAGTTTTGCCCTGAGCATGTTTGTTGTCTCTAGGTTTTTCAGACATGAGACATTGAGTTTCTTCAGAGGTTTTGATCTACTCCTGGATCTATTTGGCACAATCTTGAGGGCCATCAAGCTTTTGACCATTCTATGGTCAGACCAGCAGTCTGCTCCTCACATGACTCGTGTGATTTTGACATCCTTGATGTCTCTTTGGCGGGTTATGATGTAATCAATTAGATGCCACTCTTTTGAATGAGGATGCATCCAAGTTGCCTTGTATTTGTTGGAGAGTTGAAACATAGTGTTGGTGATGGCACGTGTGTGCTGCCAACATGTGCTGAGGAGTAGAAGATCATTTAAATTAGCTCTGCCAATTCCATGGTGTCCAAGTATGTTTTTCCATGCCTGTGTGTTGCTGCCTACTCTGGCATTGAAATCCCCCATAACAATTAGTTTGTCTTTATGAGGGGTATTTCTTATGGTTTTATCAAGTTCCTCACAGAAAGCCTCTTTTTCAGCATGTGTACTATGCTAAGGTTGGTGCATAAACACTTATGATGGTAAAATAGCACTGACATGAAATTTTGATGCGGATCTTCATGAGTCTATCATTGATGCCTTTTGGTAGTATTTCCAGGTTCCAGGCAATAGTGGAATGGATAGCAAAGCCAACACCACCAGTCCTAGGTTCTCCTTTGGGCTTGCCGGTCCAGAAGAAGGTGTATTCTCCTTGGACTTCTTCTAGGCTTGATTCACCTGAGAAGCTGCTTTCACTAAGTGCTGCTATATCAATGTTGTATTGCTTGAGTAATTGGGCCACCAGGGCTGTTGTGCATTCTGGTCTGTCTTGATTGTCAAGTTAGGTATGGACATTCCAAGTAGCCAAATTAAGTGCATGTTGTACAATTTTCTTTCTGTGGGTTCGACCGCATATCTGGATGGCCAGTCAGGTGCGGTTTCCTGACAGGCTGGTGTGGGGTGAGCAATTTTTAGGGATCCTTTTCAGTACCCCTTCCCTGTTGGAGGAGAGCAGTGCTATCCCTAAAAAGGGCTGCTGTGATGCTCAGGCAGGATACGAATGTCACCGTCACCCCGGTTGGTAGCAAGCAACCATCACACCTGAACCACCTTTGTGCAGGTTTGTCACTAGAGACTTCCAGAAATATCCTCTGCTTGTCCCCGTTGCCACTTGCCCATCACCATAGGGCTTGTTCCTGGATCTGCTGAGTGGCCTGCACCTGAATTGATTTCAGCGAGAAAGGCTTGTGCTGGACCAGTCCCACTCTCTCGCCCATTGAAGTCATATGCAGACTGGTGCAAAATGCCACAAGTCAGGTAACAGCCATGGGTGCAGGTTTGTGTAGAGTGTCCTCCTAGGCATTTGCCTACCATGGCTGAAGAGCCTTGCCTACCCTGCTATTTAACCCATAGCTGGGGCATGGTTGCTGGATGCCAGGGCATGTCCACATGCTGGTGGGCCTGTACATCACAGCTTTAGGGTCCATGCTACTCCGAGATCCCCCAACAGCTTAGTCTGGGGCCGCAAAGTGCACAGCTACCATGTTGTAGCGATGCAATACATCTTTTTCTTTGCTTTTTCCCTACCATTTATATTGTCACACACACTCTAATGTCATGTCCAACCCATGTTTTAATTTGTCAATCACACTGCGACAATGCCATGCCAGAGGTTTGACTTGGCAATCAGGCCTGCCCCCCCCTTTTTTTTTTTAAATTATGTGATTCCATTTAAAAGGAAGATGGCGAGTGCTGTAATGTGGCTGTCTGCTACTTTTCACGAGTTCCCGTTGCTGTGTGCTTACACATATTTTTTTTTCTAGCAAAAATATCCTTAGTCATACCGTATGTTAAAACCAAAGGACTCTTCTACAGTCATCAACAGGAGAAAGGAACCGACAAACCCCTTGTTGTTGAAATGAGGAGGAAAGAAGGTTTACCTGTTTCTCGTCATTTGTCTGAAGCTGGAAAAAAAAAACGAAGTGTCACTAGCGCTAATTTCACTATGCTAAGGCGGATCCCCTTCTCCAGCGTCTTCGAAACTTTGTTCCAGATCACATATCCTCCTTGTTAAAAACCATCATTAGCTGGTGACAGCACCGACAGAAGTGAAAGAGCTTGGGGATAACTGGAATCGGAGCTGTTTTCGTGACGAATTCGCAATTGTTTGGGAGATTGTCAGACTTATGAGTAGCGAAACAAAACTGACTGACTTGACTAAACTTTTGGATATTTTGTTTAAAGGTTCCCTTTATTGTTTACATCTGATAAAATCATGGGAAGAGGTTGCAAACTGGTGAACTGCATTGCTGGGTTTGAATGGAGCTGAACTGCAATGTGGGTATTCTGTGATTAGAATAATGTGTGGAAACTGAACTGTGATTGTGGGTGTTGAACTGATCTGGTTGAGAATAATATATCTATCTATGAAACGTACAAATGACTGATTTTGTGAATTGTTATTTGGGCTCTTTTCATTGTGTAATATGCTGGGTGCTGGTAATAATTTAATTCTTGCCTATCATTCAGTACTAAACATTCTTAAGTGTCTCCTAGATAAAAAGTAAGTATACTACACTAGTTAACCATTGAAACTAAGGATTCATGTGATACTTGAAGTTGATACATGTGCATTTCTCTCTTTCTTTTTTTCTTTGACTTAACCTGCATATTACTCCCTGACAAATTTGTCACCACGTGTCATCGTGGTGTCTCATCGTGTCACTACGAGCAGGTGCTGTGGAAGTCTTGACTTAGGAGAGAGGAAGACAGAGGAAGACTTATAGATGCTTCCCTTTCTGCAAAAGCTATCCAGCGGCAGCAGCTGAAAGCAGAACTATAAAGCGCTACTACTACACTACTGCACTAGATGTATCGCTAAGCCCTGTGGACATACTCTGAATAAAAATATCAGCTTAAAAAGCAAAACTTGAAACAACCATTACTCTCACCTTTTATTTAAAGGCTTATTTTGGTTTATTTTATGTATTCTTAACATTCTTGCCAAGAAAGCATGTAACAAATAAAAGGATTTTATAATTCCATCGCAGCTCATTGTCATGGTAAAGAATATATCTGTCTTATTATAACAATTGTACTACAATGTAACTCAATTCAGCTTTCTGGTAACCCATACCTGTGATGAGACCACTTGTGTAAATGGACAGCTTGTTTTGAGTGCACAGTCCACTGCTTTGTTGAGAAGATAGAAAAGTCAGTGCACAGAATGTTGGATTTAAGTAAGATTAGGTCATGTAAAGCAGTACTTCGTGTAAAGGGGTGGAGATATGCCCATTTCTCTATTTTCTAACAACTTCTTCATCCTGTGACCTATTTTTGTACATTCCGGGTCATTCTGCACAGGTTGGACTTGAAAACAACCCATGCACATACTCCTTAAATATGTCTGTTTTTTCAAATTTGTATATTTTAGATTCGTCTTATTTTTTAAAATTCTATTTATATAACTACTTTTTGTCTATTTTTAAATTATTTTATCTTAACTGTTCCAGCACCAACCACCCAAGCAAGTTCCTTGTATGTGAAAACATACTTGGCAATAAACTAATTTCTGATTCTGATTTCTAGGATGCTGTGGCCTCACGAGAGTGTTGTAATGTGATGTGTAAATGTACAGGTCATGAAGGGATGAGAGGACTGCGAGGACCTCCAGGGACAAAGGTCATATCTTATATGATTATATACTATAAGACAGAATGGACACTTTTTGAAAAAGCATTATAACCTTTCATTAAATTTCATGTCTGTTGCTACTTATCAGGGCTCTCCTGGACGGAAAGGACATCCTGGATTTCCTGGAGAAGAAGGAGGAAGTGTACGACTCTATTACTGATCTATCTTATAAGATAAATCTTCTCAACATTTCAAACTCATAGTAATTTTTTTTTCTTTTTTAGTCTGAGTCACTGTTCATGTAACTTAATATACAATACATCCCAAAGCAGGTATCCTATTTATTTATTTTTCACACTGAAATAATTGTTGTGTTGTAGGGAGAGAGGGGACCACCAGGTCTGAATGGAATCCCAGGACATCCAGGCTGTCCTGGGAGAAGAGGTCTAAAGGTAGCAATTTTCACCTCATTACATACTACATATTACAAATAAAACATGCTCATGTCTGCTTTTTACCTAAGAAATTATTGTCTTAAAATTCTCCACAGGGTAACAGAGGCTACAGGGGTGATCTAGTAAGTATGAAATAGGTCACATATGAGTATTGCCAGTGATCTAACAGACATTAGATACAGATCAGATTTATGGCTACACACCAAACTATTGTAAGGTATGATGGTAACAATGCTAATGTGAAATGTAAATACAGATTGCTAAATTTTGAAAGAACTATTGATCATTTAAAATGTAACGTGAAGGGTTCTGAAGAGAAAAATGAAAAGGGGCTTCTTTATATTCTGAGAGTTTTGATTTAAAACCTCAAATGTAGGGAGTAAAACCACTGTCACAGGAATAATTGTGTGTGTGCGTCCGCACGCGCGGTGTGTGTGCATGCGCGTGCATGCGTGTGTGTGCGTGCACGCGCGTGTGTGTGTGTTGGGTTAAGAACTGTTCAACGCATTATTAAAATCTGGAAGAATAGTTGTGAACCATCAGCAAGAAATGTGGTTGGAAAAAGATCCTGACTGACCATGATCAGAGATTACTTAACTGCTTGGTGAAGCTGAATCGTTAAAGAAACCCAAAAAAAACCCAGTAGAACTCACAGCGATGTTTAATAGTGAAAGTAAGAGCATTTCTATATGCATGGTGCGATGAGAACTCACAGGATCGGGACTAAACAGCTGTGTGGTCATAAGAAAACCACATTTTAATGAGACTAATCAGAAGAAAACATTTCAGTTTGCTACAGAGCATAAAGATTGGACTCGGTAGCAATGGAAAAAGGTCATGTGGCATGGCGAGTCCAGATTTAACCTATTCCAGGGCACTGGGTCAGGCCTACGTTCAGCAATGTTATATAGCAATAAAATGAAGTCAGCTAACTACCTGAATGTTCTAAATGACCAGGTTATATGATTAATGGATTTTTTTTCTTGCCTGATGGCATGGGCATATTCCAGGATGACAGTGCCAGGATTCATTGGTCCCAAATTGTGAAAGAGTGGTTCAAGGAGCATAAGTAATACTTTTCACACATGAATTGGCCACCACAGAATCCTGACCGGTGGCACAGTGGTGTAGTGGTTAGCACTGTCGCCTCACAGCAAGAAGGTCTGGGTTCGAGCCCTGTGGCCGGTGAGGGCCTTTCTGTGCGGAGTTTGCATGTTCTCCCCGTGTCCGTGTGGGTTTCCTCCGGGTGCTCCGGTTTCCCCCACAGTCCGAAGACATGCAGGTTAGGTTAACTGGTGACTCTAAATTGACCGTAGGTGTGAGTGTGAATGGTTGTCTGTGTCTATGTGTCAGCCCTGTGATGACCTGGCGACTTGTCCAGGGTGTACCCCGCCTTTTGCCCGTAGTCAGCTGGGATAGGCTCCAGCTTGCCTGCGACCCTGTAGAACAGGATAAAGCGGCTAGAGATAATGAGATGAGATGAGAATCCTGACCTTAACCCCATTGAAAGTCTTTGGGATGTGTTGGCGAGGACTTTATAGAGTGGTTTTACTGTCCCATCATCAAGACAAAATCTTGGTGAAAAATTAATGCAACTCTGGATGGAAATAAACGTTCTGATGTTGCATAAGGTTGTCGAAACAATGCTATGGCGAATGCATGCTGTAATCAAAGCTAAAGGCAGGCCAATTAAATATTACAGTGTGCATTTATTTATTTATTTATTTATTTATTTATGGGGGGAGCGCTGGGCAGTGTATGAAGAAACCTCACATCACTGATTTTGAGCACTGCTCACCAGGAATACAAGTCTGCAAAAGCCGATTTTGGCAAAGACAAATTCATGCTGATATGAAGGCATACGATCTAAAGAGATATTGATTTAGACTTAATGAGATTTACTGGATAAAGCCAGACAATGTAATACACATGTAAAAGAATACACAAGTCGTGGGAGCCTCACTTCCTGCTATTGAGGACGTCTACAGGAAGCGATGTCTCAGGAGAGCCATAAACATCAACAAAGACTCCTGCCATCCAGTACACAAACTGTTCACTCTCCTGCCCTCTGGAAGGTGCTACAGGAGCTTTCAGACCAAAACCACCAGGTTCAGGAACATTTTTTTTCCTTCAGCTGTCTCACTGCTGAACTCCACCTCCCCATGGTCTCCCCCCCTTCCACATACACACACTCACCAACACCCCCCCCAACAAACTGAATTGACTTGAACTGACTTCACTGCACTATCACTATTTGCACTACTGTTTACTCATACCGTGTTTTGTATATACTGCAAATATCTATATATCATACCATTGCACTATCGTTCATTCATATTGCACATTTAGTACATACTGTAAATATCTATATCATATCATTATACCATTCCATACCCTGTAATTCCTGTACATTTATATTTGTATATTACACTTATGTTATTTACTGCTATGCACTTCTGGTTAGATGCAATCTGCATTTCGTTGCCTTGTACCTGTGACATGTGCAATGACAAATTTGAATCTAATCTAATATTTAATTGTATTTCAGCTGTATTTCATCATGTACAGTAGTTGGATGTACTTACATAATAAGGAAGCAAATATTTACTACGTATTTTCTGTTATATTTAATAGGGAGACGATGGAGAACATGGTTTGGATGGACTAAATGGAGAACATGTAACGTCATTTTTATTAAACATTTATACAATTGGTTAGTACATTATTTGCATGACTATCTGTACCTACCAATATTTGTAGGATCCAGACATTCTGTCTCTGCTTGCTTTAGGGTGTGACTGGATTAGGAGGATACCCAGGAGAGCCAGGAGAGCCAGGCAGTCCAGTAATGATTTTCCTCTGTATTTTTCACTGTGGAATATATTTGAATTCTAATGTATTGATACAGTTCTTATCCACTACTCTGTTCTCTTTAATATGCTAAATATTAGGCAAAATACTTGAGAAAAGTTTATGTAATCTGCTTGGAAGTCTAAAGTTTAATCTACTAAAGATATATATTATGCTAAAGGGCAAGAAGGGTGTCAGAGGAATTCCAGGTGTTCCAGGACAAAAAGGACTGAGAGGTGATCCGGTGAGATTATTATTATTATTAGTAGTAGTAGTAGTAGTACACAAAGTTTTAAAATGTTTAAATGGCATAATTAAAGGTATTACTAGCAAGAAATTGAGCCAGTAGAACAAAACAGACTGAATTAATCATCAATCATTTCCCTACCAGTATGAGAGTGTACACGGACAGAGATCAGTTGCTGAATAAATAATACTGAGCCTCCCTCAGTCACACAGCAGACAGAAACTGGTGTTGATGATGCTGATAATCAAAGTGATAGACAACAGATCCTACTGTAAACTTATAATTATTTAAAATGTCAGTAACATTGCTTTTTCATCAGTAGATTATGTTATAAATCAAAGGTATTCATGGGGTGCTCTCTTTCTGCCATAGTGAATAGTTCATTATAGTTACTTTTTAAGTTCATTAACATGAACTAACAAGAGTGCTCTGAGAGCACAATATCCCTCGCTGGGAACTATATCTATGCTATAAGTGCTTAATACACCCTCATGGAATTGTCAAAGTACAAGTTTGGTAACCAAGGGCCATAACTCTGGTAAAATGCGACTGAATTGAACGAAATTGCAATATACATATTACCGACATTTAACAAAGAATCCTGTCAAGTTTTGTGAAATTCCTCCAAAAATTGTGAGAGGAGTTGATTTCAGAAGGTGAGTACCCTTCCCAGGACGGATGGACGGACGGACGGACATCGCCACAACATAATCCCCCTTTGGGCCTTTTGGCCAGCGGGGGATAAAAACCACCAGTGTACGTCTGACTAAATGATAATAAAATAACTAGCATATATAGTTAATATCAGGTAACTAGGTTATATTTATTCAGGATATCACCACGCATTTCGGCCAAAAATAGTCAAAAACAGCTTTTTTGATTTTCAAAGAGGAAAACGGTTGAAAATTATAAATAGAGATAAAACAAGTAATACACTGATTGCTTTACCAATAACGTTAATGATATAAACCATACAATGGACTGAGAAACACAAAGAGGGTGTACTTAATTTAAAAAAAAAAACCTTAATATTCTTTCCTTAAAATAAAAAAGACAGAAAAGGAAACACTTGATACTGCAAAACATGACACACAATCTCTAGACCTTAAAGCCAAAACAAAACAAGAAATATTAAAACTGTCAGGGTGCAGGCACTTACGGATGCAGGCGCAGGGGAGAGCGGGTGCGTCACAAACTGGTAACCAAATCTAGTACGTGAGCCAAAAGATGAAGTCAGGGTCGAGCAGGGGTCAGTTGATGTGCCAACACATTATCAAAGATAAGACGAGAGTTCAAAGTTAGAAAACAATAGTAAACAGGGTCAAAGTCACGGGCAGTCAGGAACTAAGTAAACGGAACGGCTTGGTATGATCAGGTACGGAGACACAGAACGATACTTCACAAAGGGTGTATGTGTTTGCTGTGCTTAAAGGAGATATGCAGAGCCTTTATTTTTAAATACATTTCTGAGTGGGTAGTATCTCCATCCATGACTCTTGTATGCTGCATAAATGGGAATGAAAAATATATATTTTTGAGAGTTAAAATTGACCGCAAAGTTGGCATTCGAGCTGCCCCGCTGAGCCAGCCAGCCCTGAGTGCGTGATGTCACAGCAGGAACCGGTTTTAAGGCCGAGGCCTTTGACAGCTATAGACCAAAAAGTCATATATAAATAAAAATTTATGGAGAAAGTAAGAAATACCGTTACTGACTTGCTCAACTAAGACTGATTTGACTTCACGGATTGTGGGTTGACTCTCATTAAAACGGGATAGGTGTTAGAACTTATGCAACATACATGTACATGCATGCATTTTCACTGATAAAACATAAAAGGCTAATTAAATAATCAGATGAACTGAGATGATCACATTCTGAAGCAAATTAAATAATCTTATACCGGTAATTTAAACACAATACAAGTTACATGTATTAATCTAAATGTAGGTAAACAACGTGTTGTTTTTGTTGTTTTATATCCAAATAAGAGTCGGAGCTTACTCGTCTGTGTTCTCGCTTCTTGAAGGCCGATCTTGTGGCTAATTGTTTCAAAACAATCTGACTTCCAGTTGTTCGTTCAGTTCTCTGTTCATATAACTTACGCAACATACATGTACATGCATGCATTTTCACTAATAAAATGTAAAAGGCTAGTTAAATAATTAGATGAACTGAGACAATCACATCCATCCATCCATTATCTGTAGCCGCTTATCCTGTTCTACAGGGTCACAGGAAAGCTGGAGCCTATCCCAGCTGACTATGGGCGAGAGGCAGGGTACACCCTGGACAAGTCACCAGGTTATCGCAGGGCTGACACAGACACAAACAACCATTCACACTCACATTCACACCTACGGTCAATTTAGAGCCACCAATTAACCTAACCTGCATGTCTTTGGATTGTGGGGGAAACCGGAGCACCCGGAGGAAACCCACGCAGACACGGGGAGAACATGCAAACTCCACACAGAAAGGCCCTCGCCGGCCACTGGGCTTGAACCCAGGGCCTTCTTGCTGTGAGGCAACAGTGCTAACCACTACACCACCGTGCCGGAGACAATCACATTCTGAAGCAAATTAAATAATCTTATACCAGTAACTTAAATACACAATACAAGTTACATGTATTAATCTAAATGCAGGTAAACAAGTCTTGTTGTTTTTGTTGTTTTGTATCCAAATGAGAGTTGTAGCTTAGCCGTCTGTGTTCTCACGTCTGGAAGGCCGACCTTGTGGCCGATTGTTTTGAAAAAAATCTGACTTTCAGTTGTTCATGCAGTTCTCCATTAATTCGCTTCTTCCACATAAACATATCCAGCGGAGAAATCAGACGGCTGGTCCACTCATTCTCCATTTTCTCCATACCGAGTACATTACTCATTACCCATTACTGCTCAGCTCAATTACTAAAACCCAGGACGTCACTGGTTTTAGCAACAACTGCGGCGAGCTCACTGCCCAAGCGATAATATGTCATGTCACATCCTGTCCCGGGTTTAAGCAACGACACTCAGCTCACACTCTGGGAGAACTGGTGCAACTGAACTTACTTTCCTTTTCTTGTAGTTTTCTTTTCCTTTAATTGTTGGTACTGCACCCTCTTTCAATACAGGCTTATAGCCAATGCTCCTCACCAGATCAGATGTCTTGTATGAGTCTTCAGTAAAATGTGCAGAGCAGAGGAGAGACCACTTCGTAGGCGCCCAATGTGCCCGTGAACAACTCGCAAAACGCGTCCAAATCTTTGCAGTTTGAACATTCTTGGGCCATGAATGCAACGTAAATCAACCTACTGTCATGTTGCTGCACCCGCCAGCAGCACATCTACATGGCATGGCGATAAATTAACTCAAAATGGAAGCTCGAAGTTGTAGTCAGCTCTGTTCTTTAGTATAGCGGAAATGGCGATGAGACCAATAGCCTTCCTGCGGTGACGTCACAGATGTCAAAGTCATTCACTCAGACCGCTACCTATATGAATCACTTTAGTCATAAAAATTATATTCGATTTATTGTTAATGCTTAAAACTATTCCTATGCCATTCTTGAGGTCTCAAGGCATTTATAAACAAAAAGTGAGGCCATGGTTCTGCGTGTCTCCTTTAAATAGTAGGGTTGATTACTGGGAGAAAGGGAAACAGGTGTGCCTTTAGTATTCTGGAGAGGAGGGTCGCTGTGGCACTTGGGAAATGTAGTCCGTAGCAGCCATGTTTGGATGCCGCTCTGAACTCGGGTTTTTGGCATTGTTACTGACATAACCTCCCCACCCCCATTTGTCAGGATGTTCAGAGTGACACACTCGGGTGAGAAGTGGGTCTAAGGTGTGTCTTGCATTAATCCAGCTGCATTCCTCTGGGCCATACCCCTCCCAGTCTACAAGATATTCTAAGTTGCCTTGTCTACGACGGGAGTTGAGGATCTTATATACCTGATGAACTGGATCTCCTGTTACTTCTAGGGTAGAATGGGCTTTATTAGTGGGCATGTTCATAGCTAAGGGTCCCCAAATGGCAGGCAAGATACATAGAATGTTGGGGACATGCTGCAATGTGGTGGCAGCTCTCGTTTGTAAAATACCTCATTTATTCGGCAGAGGACCTTGAAGGGACCAATGTATTGGGCATGAAGTTTTCTGCATGAGTTGGCATAGGTCCCTTGTGAATACCCACACTCTGTCATCCGGAGAGAATATGGGTGTTTCCCCTCTGTGCTTGTCAGCATAGTGCTTATGCCTGTTGGCTACCTGCTCTAGCCTTTGATAAACCCCTTCCTATGCTTATTCACTCCTTCTGAACCAGGAATCTACTGCCAAGATTTGTGAGGGTGAATCGTCTCATGGGAATAGAGGTGGCTGTTAACCAAGAATGCACTGAAACAGCGTGTTGCAATCATTTAGGGTGGGTGGAGCACAGAAGCACAGCAGGCCAGAACTGAGTTCTCAAACTCTTTATGATAGCTTTTCAGCTTAAACTATTCATGCACACACAAGCCTCCTGGTTGGAGAGAGTCTCCTTCCTCTGCTCTCTCTCTCCTTTTTATAGGGCGTGATCACTGGGAAAGACACACAAACACAGGTTAACTAACATCAGGTGTAGTGATTCTGCCACTTACCTTCCCTGACTCCGCCCTCTGTTCACAGACCGACGCTTGACCACGCCCCCTCTGCCACATACCCCCACTGCCCGACTCAGGCCGGGGAGCCGTCCAGCCTGCAGCCAACTCCCCCCCCCGACGGGAGAGGAAATCCGCCACGACCATCTGCGCCCCTGGTCTGTGGATCACCTTGAACTTAAACGGCTGGGATGCCAAATACCAACGGGTGATCTGTGCATTGGCATCCTTCATGCGGTGGAGCCACTGAAGGGGCGCGTGGTCCAAACAAAGGGTGAAAGCGAGTCCCAGTAGGTAGTAGCGGAGGGCGAGGACCGCCCACTTGATGGCAAGGCACTCCTCTATAGTGCTGTAGTGGCCTTCACGCACCGACAGCTTCCTGCTGATGTACAGCACTGGGTGGTCCTCCACCTCCTGGGACAGAACGGCCCCCAGCCCCCTGTCCGACGCATCCGTCTGCAAAACAAAGGGGAGAGTGAAGTCAGGGGAGTGTAATAGTGGCCTCCCACACAGTGCAGTCTTTACCTCAGAGAAAGCCCACTGGCATTGCTCCATCCACTGGACTGGATCTGGTGCCCCCTTTTTAGTGAGATCAGTCAGCGGGCTGGTGACGTCCGAATAATTAGGTATAAACCTACGATAGTAGCCAGCCAGCCCCAGGATCTGTCTCAACCCCTTTTTGGTCTTGGGCCTTGGGCAGGCCGCAATCGCTGCTGTCTTATTAATTTGGGGACGCACCTGCCCATTGCCCAAGTGGAAGCCCAGATGCCGTACTTCCACCCGCCCAATCGCACACTTCTTCGGGTTGGCTGTGAGACCCGCTCGCCTCAGCGACCTAAGGACAGCCCTCAGGTGTTGTAAATGCCGCGGCCAATCATTACTATAAATAATAATGTCGTCAAGGTACGCGGCCGCATAGGTGGCATGGGGGCGGAGGACCCTATCCATAAGCCGCTGGAACATAGCGGGCGCCCCAAACAGCCCAAAAGGAAGTGTGACAAACTGGTGTAAGCCAAACGGTGTGGAAAAGGCTGTTTTCTCTCAGGATAATGGAGTCAAAGGGATCTGCCAATATCCCTTTATCAAATCCAGTGTCGAATAAAAACGAGCCGTGCCTAGTCGATCAAGCAACTCATCAATACGAGGCATTGGGTACGCATCGAATTTAGACACCACATTGACTTTTCTGTAGTCCACACAGAACCGGACCGACCCGTCGGCCTTGGGAACCAAGACCACCGGGCTGCTCCAGTCACTGTGGGACTCCTCGATGATGCCCATGTCGAGCATGGCCTTAAGTTTATCCCAAACCACCTTTTTTTGTGTGTTCGGGCAGTCTGTAAGGGTGGCTGCGAACTACCACCCCCGGGGGCATCTCAATGTGGTGTTCTATGAGGTGGGTGTGGCCGGGCAGGGGCGAGAATACATCAGAAAATTCTGTCTACAACTAGGCGACCTCTGCAAGTTGGGTCGGAGAGAGGTGGTCTCCACAGGGGACCGGAGCGGTGGGCGATGTCAATTTTACTTTTTGAACCTCCGTCCCCAGCTCCGCCTTCTCTGGAACCACTGACACCAACGCCATGGGGACCTCCTCGTTCCAAAGTTTTAACAGATTGAGGTGGTAAATCTGTAACGCCCCATCCCTGTCCATTCATCGCACCTCATAGTCGACGTCCCCGACTCGCCGTGTGACCTCAAAGGGTCCTTGCCACTTGGCGATCAGTTTGGAGCTCGATGTGGGCAACAGCACGAGCATTTTATCTCCCGGTGCGAACTCCCTAAGGCGTGTGCCCCTGTCGTACAGGCGGATTTGCCGTTCTTGAGGCTGCCGCAAATTCTCCTGGGTTAGGTGCGTGAGTGTGTGGAGTTTTGCGCACAGGTCAATAACATACTGAATTTCGTTTTTGCTCAGTGAAGGTCCCTCCTCCCAATTTTCCCGCAGCACATCTAGGATGCCACGCAGCTTACGCCCATATAATAATTCGAACGGGGAGAACCCTGTGGAGGCTTGTGGGACCTCTCGCACTGCGAAAAGCAGGGGCTCGAGCCATTTATCCCAGTTGCATGCGTCCTCGCTTACAAATTTTTTAATTATGTTTTAAGCCGTCCGTTTGTGGGTGATAAACACTGGTGGGGATCGGCTTGATTCCCAGTAACCCATACAGTTTGCGCAGTGTGCATGACATAAACGTAGTGCCTTGATCAGTCAGAATCTCTTTGGGGATTCCGACTCGGGAGATGACGCGGAAGAGCACTTCTGCAATACTACGTGCGGAGATATTGTGAAGCGGCACTGCTTCCGGATATCGCGTTGCATAGTCCACCAGAACTAAAATAAAGCGATACCCTCGTGTTGACCGATCTAATGGCCCGACGAGATCCATCCCAATTCTTTCGAACGGGGTCTCAATTAATGGTAGAGGACGCAAAGACGCTTTTGGAATGGCTGCTGGATTTACTAACTGGCATTCGCAGCATGCCGTACACCACCTACAGACGTTGCGAATCCCTGGCCAATAGAACCGGGCCATTATTCGGGCTAGTGTCTTATCCTGCCCCAAGTGTCCAGTCATGGGATTAAAGTGAGCCGACTGGAATACCAATTCCCAGCGGCTCTTTGGGATCAAAAGTTGTGTTATCGGCGCCTTAGTCTGAGTGTCCTGCGTCACTAAAGGGTACTTGTGAACATCCCCATGCACACACAACACCTTCACCAATTGTGCTCTCCCCAATGCCTCATCTTGCACCAGGCTTTGGTGGATTGAGGTCTGATTACAGCCGGAGTCCACCAAAGCCTGATACGTATCCCCTTGGATACTCACCGGTATGCGATACGCTCCGGCCTGATCGAGGGCAGTCCCTGGCACATCGGTGATCCGGACCACCGCGCCAACCTCCATCGCAGAGCACTGATGCTGGAGGTGCCCCAGCTCCCCGCAGCACCAGCATACCAGCCCAGGCTCTCTCTCTGCACCGGTGTTTCGGAGCTCACTCACCTGAGGGGGGGAGACACAGACACGGAAGCAGGAAACGGTAAGGCACCGGGGGTGCGGCGGGCCGGCTGGGGTGGAGCCGGCCCCCGCCTCCGCGGTGGGGGAATGGGGTGAGGACGAGAAACAGAAGGGGGGAGAGAGAGAGAAGAGAGGGGAGAAGAGGAGACACGCTGCCCTGCCGTTGGAACAGCCGCCATATGGTCCACCGCCAGCTCGATGGCCTGATCCAGCGACGCCGGGCGATGGTACTGGACCCACTCTGCTGCTTCTTCTGGAAGTCGGGCGATGAACTGTTCCAGCACCACCAGGTCGAGGATTCCCTCGGTGTCACGGTTGTCGGCCCTCAGCCACCACCGGCAGGCGTGCCGGAGTTGCTGGCCAAACGCGAACGGCCAGCTGACCTCCTCCAGGCGCAGCACACGGAAGCGCTGCCCTTGCTGCTCCAGGGTGTGCCCCACACATTGGAGGACGGCCCTGCGGAGGTCCGCGTAAGCCAGCCGGCTGTCGGCGGGGAGCTGTAGCGCGGCCAGCTGCGCCTCGCCCGTTAGCAGGGGAAGGAGGTGGGCTGCGCGCTGTTCCACCGGCCAACCCCACGCCTCTGCTGCCTGCTCAAACAGAGCAAGGAAGTCTTCGGGGTCATTGTGCAGACCCATCTTCGTTAGGGTGAGGTGGGGAGGGTCCGCAGCAGTGGTGATGGTGGACCCCGCCGACGCAAGCAGGTGCCGGAACGCCTGGCGGTCTTCCTGCTGCGCCAGCACCAGGGCTTCAAACCGTTCCTCCTGCTCCTTCCGGAGGGTGACCAGCGCCTGGTGCTGGTTCTGTTGGGCCATGGTGAGGGCATGGACCAGGTCCTTGAAGGGGGAGGAGTCCATGAGGCTGTTCTCTTCTGTACTCCGCGTCCCGGGTTTCAGCACCACTGTTGCAATCGTTTAGGGTGGGTGGAGCACAGAAGCACGGCAGGCCAGAACTGAGTTCTCAAACTCTTTATTATAGCTTTTCAGCTTAAACTATTCACGCACACACAAGCCTCCTGGTTGGAGAGTCTCCTTCCTCTGCTCTCTCTCTCCTTTTTATAGGGTGTGGTCACTGGGGAAGACACACAAACACAGATTAACTAACATCAGGTGTAGTGATTCTGCCACTTACCTTCCCTGACTCCGCCCTTCGTTCACAGACCAACACTTGACCACGCCCCCTCTGCCACACAGCGTTAACTGGGTAGCTGTATGTTTTAATGAGTTTTGCACATATTCTGCCCAAGGAAGGTATTTTGCCCAATCCTTCTGGTTTTCCATACAAAACACTCTGAGGAAACACCTGATCTCCTGATTGGTGTGTTCCACTCAACCATTAGATTGGGGATGATACCCCGAAGTTAAGTTCACAGAAACCCCTAACATATCCATAAACTTAATCCAAACTCTGGATGTGAATTGAGGGCCTCAGTCACTAACTGTGTCCTCTGGGATCCCATAATATTGGAAGATGTGTGAACAGGAGTTCAGCTGTTTCAAAGGCTGTGGGTAGGCTGGATGGGGAATGAGTTTCAAAGTGTTTGAGAAGCGATCGATTACCACCAGAATAACTGTTACTTTGAGACCTGTGTAGGCCTGTGATGAAATCTATGGCTGTGTGTGAGCAGGGTCTTTGGAGTATAGGCAGTGGGCATAGCTTGCCAGTGGGCAGAGTCCGGGGCACTTTGGCTTTGGTGCAGGTAGAGCAGGAGGAAACAGACTTGTTAATTTCAGAGACCATGTTCTCCCACCAATACTTGTTACAGATGAGTTGATAGATGAGTTGACTACGGAACAACCTGTGGCCAGGAATGAATGAGCTCAGGTAATGAGTTGACCTCGGAACTGTGGAGGAATAAACATGAGACTGTAAGGATAGGCTTCTGGAGGATTGTGTGGTTGGGCTTGAGCTATATACTTGTCAATGTCCCAAGTAATTGCTTTGATGAAGCATTTGGGAGGTAGAATGGGAGTAGGTTCTGGGTTATCGTTTAAGGCAGTCTGAATTCTGATGAGAGCATCGGTGTTTACTGATGCTCTCCTCATGTGTTTATTGACTTGGGACAGTATGAAATAGAGACTCAAAATCTGGTGAAGAAGAGTGCCCACCTAGCTTGCCGGAGGCTTAGTCATTTAGCACTTTCCAGGTACTCAAGGTTGTTATGATCAGTAGGGATTATGAAGAGATGTGCTGCCCCCTCTAGCCAATGTCTCCATTCCTCAAGAGCCAGGTTGATGTCAAGAAGTTCCCAATTTCCAATATCATAATTCTGCTCAGCTGGTGTGAGTTTCTTGGGGGGAAAAAGGCCACGGGGTGTAATTTGCATTTTTCCCTGAAGTGCTGGGACAATACCCCTCCTACTTCTGCTTCTGAGGCATCTACTTCCACCACGAAGTGTAAGGTCGGGTCTGGGTGCCTGAGAAAGGGTGCTGACGTGAAAGCCATCTTGAGTTTTTCAAAGTCCTCCTTTGCAGCTTGATTCTATTGGAGGCATTTGGGACCCTTCTTAAGCAAGGCAGTGAGAGGTGAGGCAATTGTGCTGACACCCCAGATGAAACAGCAATAGCAATTGGCGAATCCTAAGAAACGTTGCAGTTCTTTAGCAGTGGTTGGTGTGGACCAGGTGATAACCACAGAGACCTTACTGGTGTCCATGCTTATGCCTTCTGCACTGATGATGTACCCAAGGAATGAAATCTGCATCACGTGGAACTTACACTTTTCTGCCTTGACATAAAGGTCAAGGAACTGGGTCAGCACTGACTTGACATGCTGGTGATGAGTGACTTCATTGGGGGAGTAAATCAAGATGTCATCAATATAAGCTATATCATCCCAGCATGTCTCTGAGAACATCACTGATTAGGCACTGGAAAATGCTAGGAGCACAAGAAAGTCTATATGGCATCACTAGGTATTCGAAGCGACCAGACATAGCGCTGAACACTGTCTTCCATTCATTCCCCTCATGTATTTTCATCAGGTTGTACACACTTCTGAGGTTCAGTTTAGTGAAGACATTGGTGGTTCTGAGTTTCTCTAGAGCGGAGGGTACTAGTAGAAGCAGGTAAGCATGCTTGACCCTAATCTGGTTTAGTCCTCTGTAATCAATGCAGGGGTGGAGCCCCCCTTTCTTCTCCACAAAAAAGAAGCTTGCAGATACTGGGGATGTGGATGGACAGATATATCCTTGTTGCAAAGCTTCCTGGACATATTCATCCATGGCAGCTTGTTCAGTGATGGAAAGTGGATAAATGTGATTTTGTGGAGGTGTTGTGCCCCAGAGGAGATCGATGGCACAATTGTAGGGTCAGTGAGGGGGCATGGCACTGGCTTTACCTTTTCTGAACACTTCCTGAAGTTCATGGTAGCAGGCAGGAACATGTTCAATACCTCCAGGTGAGGGACTCTCCACTGAAGCCAGGATGTCTCGTCTCGTCTTCTTCCGCTTTATCTGGGGCCGGGTCGCGGAGGCAGCAGTCTAAGCATGGAAGCCCAAACTTCCCTTTCCCCAGACACCTCGGCCAGCTCCTCAGGAAGAACACCGAGGCATTCCCAGGCTAGCCGAGAGACATAGTCCCTCCAGCGTGTCCTGGGTCTTCCCCGGGGCCTCCTCCCAAGGGGGGACATGCCTGGAACACCTCCCCAGGGAGGCGTCCAGGAGGCATCCAAAAAAGATGCCCGAGCTACCTCAGCTGATTCCTCTCAATGTGGAGGAGCAGCGGCTCTACTCCGAGCTCCTCCCGAGTGACTGTGCTTCTGACCCTATCTCTAAGGGAGCGCCCAGCCACCCTGTGAAGGAAACTCATTTCAGCCGCTTGTATCCACGATCTTGTTCTTTCGGTCATTACCCAAAGCTCATGACCATAGGTGAGAGTCAGAACGTAGATCGACCAGTAAATTGAGAGCTTCGCCTTTTGGCTCAGCTCCTTCTTCACCACGACAGACCGGTAAAGTGACTGCATCACTGCAGAGGCTACACTGATCCGCCTGTCGATCTCACGCTTCATCCTTCCCTCACTCGTGAACAAGATCCCAAGATACTTAAACTCCTACACTTGAGGCAGGATTTCTCCACCAACCTGGAGAGGGCAAGCCACCCTTTTCCGGTTGAGAACCATGGCCTCGGACTTGGAGGTGCTGATTCTCATCCCAGCTGCTTCACACTCGACTGCAAACTGCCCCAGTGCATGCTGAAGGTCCTGGTTTGAAGAAGCCAACAGGACACCATCATCCGCAAAAAGCAGAGATGAAATCCTGTGGTTCCCAAACAGGATTCCTTCCAGCCCCTGGCTGCGCCTAGAAATTCTGTCCATAAAAATTATGAACAGAACCGGTGACAAAGGGCAGCCCTGCCGGAGTCCAACATGCACTGGGAACAAGTCTGACTTACTGCCGGCAATGCGAACCAGACTCCTGCTCCGTTCGTACAGGGACCGGACAGCCCTTAGCAAAGAGCCCCAAACCCCATACTCCCGAAGCACCCCCCACAGAATACCATGAGGGACATGGTCGAATGCCTTCTCCAGATCCACAAAGCACATGTGGACTGGTTGGGCAAACTCCCATGAACCCTCGAGCACCCTATGAAGGGTATAGAGCTGGTCCAGTGATCCGCGACCAGGACGAAAACCGCATTGTTCCTCCTGGATCCGAGGTTCGACTATTGGTCGAATTCTCCTCTCCAGTACCCTGGAGTAAACCTTCCCTGGGAGGCTGAGAAGTGTGATTCCCCTATAATTGGAGCACACTCTTTGGTCCCCTTTCTTAAAAAGAGGGACCACCACCCCAGTCTGCCACTCCAGAGGCACTGTCCCTGACTGCCACGCGATGTTGCAGAGGTGTGTCAACCAAGACAGCCCCACAACATCCAGAGACTTGAGATACTCAGGGCGGATCTCATCCACCCACCTTGCCACCGAGGAGCTTGCAAACCACCTCAGTGACTTCGGCTTGGGTAATGGACGAGTCCACCTCTGAGTCATCAGCCTTAGTCTCCTCAATGGAAGACATGATGGTGGGATTGAGGAGATCCTCAAAGTATTCCTTCCACCGCCCGACAATATCCCCAGTCGAGGTCAACAGCTCCCCACCCGCACTGTAAACAATGTTGGCAGAGTACTGCTTCCCCCTCCTGAGGCGCCGGATGGTTTGCCAGAATTTCTTCGAGGCCGACCAATAGTCCTTCTCCATGGCCTCCCCGAACTCCTCCCAGTTCTGAGTTTTTGCCTCCGCAACTGTCCGAGCTGCAGCACGCCTGGCCTGCCAATTCCCATCAGCTGCCTCAGGAGTCCCGGAGGTCAACATGGCCCGATAGGACTCCTTCTTCAGCTTGACGGCATCCCTTACTTCTGGCGTCCACCACCGGGTTCGGGGATTGCTGCCACGACAGGCACCGGAGACCTTGCGGCCACAGCTCCGAACAGCTGCGTCCACAATGGAGGTAGAGAACATGGTCCACTCAGACTCAATGTCCCCCGCCTCCCTCGGAAGCTGGGAAAAGCTCTCCCAGAGGTGGGAGTTAAAGACCCCCCTGACAGAGTGCTCGGCCAGATGTTCCCAGCAGACCCTCACCATACGTTTGAGCCTGTCAGGTCTGTCCAGCTTCCTCCTCTGCCAGCAGATCCAACTCACCACCAGGTGGTGATCAGTTGACAGCTCAGCCCCTCTCTTCACCTGAGTGTCCAAGACATAGGGCCGGAGATCAGATGAAATGACAACAAAGTCTATCATCGACCTCCGACCTAAGGTGTCCTGGTGCCATGTGCACTTATGGACACCCCTATGCTCGAACATGGCATTTGTTATGGACAAACCGTGACTAGCACTGAAGTCCAATAACAAAACACCACTTGGGTTCAGATCGGGGAGGCCGTTCCTCCCAACCACGCCCCTCCAGGTGTCACTGTCGTCGCCCACGTGAGCATTGAAGTCCCCCAGTAGCACAATGGAGTCCCCAGTCTGAGCACCCCTCAGTACCTCTCCCAGGGACTCCAAGAAGGCCTGATACTCTATACTGCTATTCGGCCCGTAGGCACAAACAACAGCAAGAGCCCTCTCCCCAATCCAAAGGCGCAGAGAGGCGACCCTCTCGTTCGCTGGGGTAAACTCCAACACATGGCGGCTGAGCTGGGGAGCTATAAGCAAGCCCACACCAGCCTGTCGCCGATCACCATGGGCGACTCCAGAGAAGTGGAGAGTCCAGCCCCTCTCGAGGAGCTGGGTTCCAGAGCCCAAGCTGTGCATGGAGGTGAGCCCGACTATCTCTAGCCGGTACCTCTCAACCTCCCGCACAAGCTCAGGCTCTTTACCCCCCAGCGAAGTGACATTCCATGTCCCAACAGCTAGCCGCTGTGTCCGGGGATCAGGTCATTGAGGCCCCTGCCTTCGACTGCCGCCCAATCCACACTGCACCAGTCCCCTACTGCTACCTCTGTGGGTGGTGAACCCACAGGAGGTCAGGCCCATGAAGCCAGGATGATTTGTGGAAATTGTAAACGCAATTGAAAGCACAAGGGTGACCATTTCAGAATCTCTCTTTGCTGCCAAGAGATGAATGGGTCATGGAGTTCTAGCCAAGAGAAACCCAGAACTGCAGTGTGATGTGCAGTGCAAGTGACAAACAGGGATATGTGCTCAACATGGAGGGCTCCAACCTGAAGCTCTCCAGGCAAGGTATGAGCTGTGATGAGCCCTTCCCCAATGGGTCCACCATCTACGGCTTTGAGACTTACTGGTCTTTGGAGCTTCTCTGTGGGGAAGTTGAGTTTCTGGACAACTTCAAGGTCGATGAAATTGCCCTCTAGCCCTGTCTATGAGGGCAGAAAGAACATGGGTCGAGTCTGGGAGTTTGACCAATATTTGAATCTTAAGAGATGGTTGTGTTGAAATGGGTTTAGAATTCACCGGTCTGGTGGAGCTGGTTTCATTATGGGAGAGATCTTCCCTTCGGGGTTTTGGTGGTTGGACTGGACACTTTGCCAAGAGGTGACTGTGATCATCACAGTAAAAGCACAACCCCTCATAATGCCTCCTCTCTCTCTCGGAACGCGGCATGCAAGTATTGGAGATCTCAATTGGCATAGGGGACTGTGGAGGTTGTGAAAGGACTGGAGAGTGCTGCAAAGAGGGCCAGTTCTGGAGCAGGTGATCCAGTCTGATAGCTAGGTCAGTGAGGGAATTGAGGGTGAGTTGTTCGTCGCAACATGTCAGCTCTGTGAGAACATCAGAGCTCAGACCCTGGTGGAAGGTTGCCTTTAAAGCGGGTTTGTTCCACCCACTGCCTGCTGCTAGCATGCAGAACTCCAAGACATATTCAGCCACTCTCCTTTCTCCCTGCTGGATCGTGAGTAGTCTCTCCCCCACTTCAACTCCCTCTGGCTGATGATCAAATACTCATTTGAACAATTCAATGAAATGATCATAAGAAGTAGTGTGCTCACCACAATCCCAAATGGTGCTAGCCCACTTCATAGCCTTGCCAGTGAGGAGATTGATGAACTGTGCTATTTTCTGTTCCTCTGTAGCGCTTATAAGAGTTGTGAAGTATAGCGAACATTGGAGGAGAAAACCCTTACACTCAGAAACTTCCCCAGAGAACTTCTCAGGTTGAGGTACCATTGTGGCTGCACTCATGGAGGATGCGGGAGACAACAGCTGTTAGTTGTGACATTCTGGTGTTTAAATCATTTAACTTCACTTACTGAATTTTTCAACCTGAATTTGAGTGGTGTTTGAGCACTGAAGTTAACAACCTGAATACAGAACTTTGAATATTTAAAAACTGAATTACTGAATCTGAATTTGTGAACACTGAGAAAATATATATACAGTGTGCCTCATATATATTTGCATATAGGTACATGATTTAAAAACCCATGAATTTTAAAATGTGAAGTTCTGAACACTGGAAAAAAACTAATCTGAATTTCAAATAGGCTTACTCTAAATAAATATAGGAGAAAAAAAATAAATAAATACACATGGGTTTTCAGCCTAAAATATTTCAACTCATGGGGAAAAAGTTTGAATGCATTTCTTATAAATGTAGAAGACATTTATTATTATTTTTTTTCCACTTTTGGGTGCAACCACATTTGTAAAATGTTATAACTTCTGGATGAGATACATGCAAAAGAGTGACATATTTCAGTCCAGGAAAATCTTTTCAGAACTATTTAAAGTAGAAAATCTAAATATTTTCAGTAGCATGACACATAATATATTTTAATATCAATAATTTTTGTCATCTTCTCCTTTTCTATGAAGGGTGAGTCAGGCATTGACAGCAATGTCCGTGGTCCTAAGGGTGAAATTGGAAACCCAGGCCAACAGGTATGTCTGTGTTCCTCTATTAACTATTTATTTTGGGTTTCAGTCCCCTAACTATAAGGCCTGTCACTGTTTTAAGCTTCTAAAGTTATATAGAATGTATTATGTGCATGATTGTGTCAGTGACTGTTAACCTGTTGATGGTTTATGATAATGCATTTAAATCCAATTTAGATCCATTTAGTTGATTGCTGCCAGTGCAGTGAGCATCATAATGTCAATCTCCCTCTCTCTCCTTTAATCACAGGGAGAGCCAGGACCAGATGGAAGCCCAGGCAGCCCTGGAGATACTGGCAGAACTGTATGTCTCTTCAGGCTTTACAATGCATGTTATGAGTTTCAGAAGAGTAACCTTTTTTTTTTATCTTTCACAGGGTCAGAAAGGAAGAAGAGGTGTTCCAGGTCCAGAAGTATGTCTTCCTTGGCACTCAAAACAAAAAGTGTCCACGTCATAGAGTATAGATCAAGTGATAGATATAATAACAGTTTTGAAATGAAGTATTGCTATTTTCATTGTGCTGTTTCCTTCCATTGTTTAGGGTGCAAGAGGATCTATGGGAGAACAAGGATCAAATGGAGCCCTTGGACCGCCAGGGCCACAGGTCCATTGTCTTTTCTTTACAGACTACTATAGGTTTCTTATGTGTTGGATTTAGATGTCCTTGTCAGTTCCGTAAAACAAGCTACAATAATAATTTTTCAGCTGCTAATTCCCACCCACTAGCCACCTGGGGAGGGTGAAGACTAAGACATGCTTCCTCTGAAAATGTGAAACCAGCCAAATAATTTTTTCAAAAACTGTGCACAGAGTAGAATAGAACAGAACACTTGACACATCAACATTATGAGGTTGATTTGTTAGTGTAGATAACAGGTAAGTTTAATTTCTGAGAAGGTTCCTCTCTATCCTTTATTGAGGATAGATATTACATTTAGAAACTAGAGGCAATGTCTAAATCCATTGCAGTGTAGATGGTGAATGTCTATAAGGTTAGTGACACTTATTAAATACACTTGGCATTTAAATCCAGAATCTGTGGGTTTACTGAACAGACATTTTTTGTCAAATTAAGCTTTTCTAGTATCTATGTCAATTTGAATGACTTCTGTAATTGATTTATATTTTGGTTCTTGTCCAGGGGCCAGTGGGCCCTTCTGGTGCTCCAGGACATAAAGGATTACTTGGTTTTCCAGGATCTCAGGTATGTTTCCAGATCAAGATTCAGTCCATTGCAGTAAATTAATGTTTTTAAAACTGTTTGTTTGTGATAAGGGTGATCACTTTCCACTAGGGACCACCTGGTGCACAAGGAATCATAGGATCTAAAGGAAGTGTAGGGCCCAGGGGACAAAAGGTATTTTTTAACACCAATTCCCATATATAATTAAACATCACATATACATCTTCGACATAGCTTTTTGCCAATCTATGTAGAAGTTTGTGTTCTTGTGCAGGGTCAGCCAGGGGAATCTGGAAGTCAAGGAGTAGCTGGGCCACCAGGCCCCAGGGGCCATCCGGTAAGCGTGAAGTGCAATTTATATGATAATCTGATCATTTTGGCAAATGTTGATATGTTAGTCCAAAACAAAAAGATATTTTAAGAGATAAACATTGACCATTCTCTCTCTCTCTCTCTCTCTCTGACTTATTTTCCTTAATCCTGCATTCTTTGGTGTACCTCCTCAACAGGGAAATGATGGTCCAGATGGACATGGGTTACAAGGACCTAAAGGACAGAAGGTTATATGCAGTACTCTTTATCAGCAGAAACTGCTTTCTTTATGGTACAGTTTGACTTAAAATACTCAACTGCAGTTTTTGCCTGCTTACAGGGAGATCCTGGTTTTCCAGGATATCCTGGATTACAGGTAAATTTTCTTTAAAAAGAACTTTCTGTAGAGCAGACTGAATTTTTTACAGGTTTATGAAACATTTTTATGAAAGGCAATTTTAGAAATGTGCACAGATGATAAGCATCCCTCCAGCTTAAAGCCATAATTATTAAGCTGACACACCAGTACTAGTACAAACAGAGTAAAGTAACTACATTATATGTTCTGGAATGTAGATTATGTGTTAGGGTTTTGCTGGGATTCGAACCTGGTTCGTTGGTGTGATAATCCAGCAAACCCCCACTAGGCCACCAGGGGGATGACTCAAATGCAGAGGCGTGAGGCGGAAGTAGAAAAAGAATCAAAAGGTTTATTTAAACTATATACACTATATACAGGGCAAAACAAAAGACAAAAAAAAAACCAAAGAGTATAATCCAAAAGAAAAGCAAAGTGCAAAAATTCAAAAGCTAAGAAGATCAAAAAACACAGTACAAAGGAAACTGGAGATAAACATAACAGCACAAAGACTCCGTGACAAGAGGACTGAACTCAGGGGTATAAATAGACAAACTAATTAAGGACACAGGTGAAGATAATTAGGCAATTAACACAAACACAAGACACAGGAACAGTGGCGGCCTCTAGAGGCCAAAATAAACACGACATGAAAAGGAAATAACAGCGGCCTCTAGAGGCCAAAACAGTCCTAGTCCTAACAGGACCCCCCCCTCTAGGAGCGTCTCCTGACGTTCCCAGGGCGATCCGGATGGGCCGAATGGAAGTCCCGACATAGTTCTTTATCAAGGACATCCCGAGCAGGAACCCAGCAGCGCTCCTCAGGACCATAGCCCTCCCAGTCCACCAGATATTGCAACCCGCCGCGGACCCGGCGGGAGTCAAGCAGGCGATTCACAGTGAACACAGTCTGCCCCTGGAAGATGCGGGGGGGTGGGGGGTTCCTAGGGGCAGGGGCATACGTAGACGTCAGTACGGGCCGTAACAGGGAAACATGGAAAGTGGGGTTGATCCTCAGAGTCCGGGGCAACTGGAGCCGGTAGGAGACAGGGTTCACCCTGCGCACCACCTTGAAGGGGCCAATGTAGCGAGGAGCAAGCTTGCGGTTCTCCACCCGCAGTGGAAGGTCCTTAGTGGACAGCCAAACACGCTGCCCAGGGCGGAAAGCGTGTGCAGGTCTTCTATGGCGGTTGGCCTGAGTCTGGTTGGTTCTGGAGGTCTGTATGAGGGTCTTCCTGACCTTGCTCCAGGTCTTGCGACACCGTCTCACATATTGGTTGACCGAGGGCACCCCCGCGTCCTCCTCCTGGTCCGGGAACAGAGGTGGCTGGAACCCGAATTGGCACTGGAATGGCGACAGCTTGGTGGCCGATGACTGCAGGGTGTTGTGGGCGTACTCCGCCCATGGCAGCCAGGTGCTCCACGATGTCGGGTTATCCATAGCCAGGCCTCGCAGGGTGGTTTCCAGGTCCTGGTTGAGCCTCTCCGTCTGACCATTGGACTGTGGGTGAAACCCAGAGGAGAGGCTGGCAGTGGCTCCGATGACCTTGCAGAACCCGTGCCACACTCGGGAGGAGAACTGGGGCCCTCGGTCTGAGACGATGTCCTGTGGAAGACCAAAGACTCGGAAGACATGATTAAACAAAAGTTTCGCAGTTTCAAGAGCAGAGGGGAGTTTGCACAGTGGTATGAAGCGGCAGGCCTTGGAGAATCTGTCAACTAAGACCAAAATGACCGTGTTACCTTGTGACTCAGGGAGACCCGTGATAAAGTCGACTGCCACGTGGGACCAGGGACGCCGGGGAATGGTCAGAGGATGCAGGAGACCCTGGGGATGCTGTCGTGGGTTCTTGGTTCTGGTGCAAACCTCACAGGACAGGACAAATGACCTTACTTCCTTCTCCATGTTAGGCCACCAGAAGCGTCTTTTCAGGAAGTCCAGGGTCCTCCGAGCTCCCGGGTGAGCGGTGAGAGGGGAAGAGTGACCCCACTGGAGAACCTTGGCCCGGGCTTGATGTGGGACGTACAAGAGGCCTGGTGGCCCCGTCCCAGGACCGGGGTCCTGGCGTTGGGCTCGTCGGACAGCCTCCTCAATACCCCAGCGGACAGGGGCCACAATCCGGGACACAGGGATAATAGGCCCGACTTCATTCTCCCTGTTAGTGGCAGAGAACAGTCTGGACAGTGCGTCAGGTTTGGTGTTCTTGGAGCCGGGGCGGTATGAGAGGGTGAAGTCAAACCGACTGAAAAACAGGGCCCACCTAGCCTGTCGAGGGTTCAGTCTCTTGGCTTGCTGGAGGTACTCCAGGTTCTTGTGGTCAGTCCAAACCAGGAATGGATGTTGTGCTCCCTCCAGCCAGTGCCTCCACTCCTCAAGGGCCAGTTTGACCGCTAGCAGTTCTCGATCCCCCACATCGTACCGGGACTCAGCAGGACTCAGGCGGTGGGAGAAGTAAGCGCAGGGGTGCAGCTTTCCTTCCGAACGTTGAGAGAGCACCGCGCCGACACCACTGTCCGAGGCGTCCACCTCCACGATGAATGGTTGGGAGGTGTCCGGGAGAACCAGAATGGGTGCCGTGCAGAAGCGGTCCTTGAGGTCTTTGAACGCCTTTTCTGCCTGAGGAGACCAGCCATAAGATCCACCTGTCCCTTTGGTGAGGTCTGACATGGGTGCTGCCACAGAACTGAAGTTCCTGATGAACTTGCGGTAGAAGTTAGCGAATCCTAAGAACCGCTGAACCTCCTTAACGGACTTGGGAGTAGGCCAATCCCGGACGGCCAGGGTCTTGGCAGGGTCCATTTGGAGTTGGCCTGTCCGTACAATAAATCCCAGAAAGGAGACCTCGGGAACATGAAATTCGCATTTCTGGGCCTTGGCGAACAGATTGTTCTGTAGCAGCCTCTGGAGAACCTGGCGGACATGGTGGCGGTGCTCCTGCACGGTCTTGGAAAAGATAAGGATGTCGTCGAGGTAGACAAAAACGTATAGGTTAATCATGTCCCTTAAGACGTCGTTGATTAGGGCCTGAAAAACAGCTGGTGCGTTGGTGAGTCCGAAGGGCATCACCTGGTATTCGTAGTGCCCAGACGGGGTGTTAAAGGCAGTCTTCCACTCGTCTCCCTGTCGGATACGGATGAGGTGGTATGCGTTCCGTAGGTCCAACTTGGTGAAGACGGTGGCGCCTTGGAGCAGGTCGAAAGCTGTGGACATCAGCGGAAGGGGATATCGGTTGCGCACAGTGATCTTATTCAGGCCCCTGTAATCAATACATGGTCGGAGCCCCCCATCCTTCTTGCCGACAAAGAAGAAGCCGGCTCCAGCAGGTGAAGTGGAGGGTCGAATAAACCCAGAGACCAGGGCATCTTTGAGGTATTCCTCCATGGCCTTGCGTTCTGGCTGAGAGAGTGAAAACAGTCTGCCACGAGGAGGGGTAGTCCCAGGGAGCAAGTCGATGGCACAGTCGTAGGCCCGGTGCGGAGGAAGAACGGCGGCCCTGCTCTTGCTGAATACCTCCTTGAGATCCCAGTACTCTGTGGGAACTTGAGATAACTCGGTGAGATCAGGGGGCTCGGCAGGAGACACAGGAGAGCTAGAGAGCAGACAAGAGGCATGGCATGCAGGGCCCCATTCCACAACCTGGCTTGTTACCCAGTCTATGCGAGGGTTGTGGCGAGTAAGCCAAGGAAGGCCTAGAATAACTGGGAACTCAGGTGAAGGAATCAGGTGCAGGGATACTTCTTCCTTGTGACCTTGAGACTGGAGGAAAACTGGAGAAGTAACTTGGGTGACTCTTCCATCACCTAACGCTTGGCCATCGAGGGCAGACACAGACAGTGGGACTTCAAGAGGTGCAGTCGGAATATTGATGCTTTGGGCGAAGTGAATATCCATAAAGTTCCCAGCCGCCCCTGAGTCTATCAAAGCTTGACAAGAGTGGACAGACTCACCCCAGGAGATGGAGACCGGGATGTAGATTCCTTGGCCAGGGAGTCCGGGAGAGAGGGTAGGCCCCGTCACAACCCTCCCTCGGCTGGACGGGGCGGTCCTTTTCCCAAGAGTTCGGGACATGATGCTCGGAAGTGACCAGGCTTGCCACAGTAGATGCAGCACTTGTCCCTCCTTCTGCGCTCCCTCTCAGATGCGGAGAGGCGAGTACGACCCACTTGCATGGGTTCTGGACAGTCACTGAAGGAGGTAGACGGTCTCCAGGTAGAGGTAGGGAGGCTGGGGGGGCTCAAGGCTTGGTGGCGTTCTCTCATCCTGTTGTCCAGACGAATAGCATGTGAGATGAGGGTTTCGAGGTCACTTGGGCATCCAATAGAGGCCAGACCGTCCTTGATGGGGTCAGACAGACCATGGTGGAAGGCTGACACCAGGGCAGTCTCGTTCCATCCACTTACTGCTGCGAGTGTTCAGAACGAGATGGCGTAATCTGCGACGCTTCCTCCTTGCCGGATGGACATGAGCTTTCGGGCTGCGTCGGTACTGATGTCTGCCTGATCGAAGACCCGAAGCATCTCTTCAGAAAACAGCTGGAAATCAAAGCACTCAGGTCCCTGTCTTTGCCAGATAGCAGTAGCCCAGGCTCACGCCTTACCAGCTAATAAGGTGATCACAAAGGCAATCTTGCGGCGATCCGTAGTGTAGGTGGTAGGCTGAAGCTCAAAGGTGAGTTGACACTGGGTAAGGAACTCTCAGCACTCACTGTGCTTGCCGTCATACCTCTGTGGTGCAGGAAGGCTGGGTTCGCGAGGTGAAGAAGGCAGCATTGCAGGAGGCACTGGAGCAGGAGTGGGAGCTGGATCAGGAGCAGGAACTGGATCAGGAGCAGGAGATGCAGGCAGAGATGTCAGCTGTGCCAGGGTTTTCCCAATTTGCTGAAGCAGTTCCTCGTGGCGAGCGAGGGCCTCACGTTGGCTGGTGAGCGTACGTCCATGAGCGTCCATGGTCGCTCCGAAGCGTGTCAAAGCTGCCATAATTCCCTGAAGGTTGGCCGGGTAGACAGTTGAAGCAGCCTCTGCTGAGTCGGTCATGACGGAGTCTTTCTGTTAGGGTTTTGCTGGGATTCGAACCTGGTTCGTTGGTGTGATAATCCAGCAAACCCCCACTAGGCCACCAGGGGGATGACTCAAATGCAGAGGCGTGAGGCGAAAGTAGAAAAAGAATCAAAAGGTTTATTTAAACTATATACACTATATACAGGGCAAAACAAAAGACAAAAAAAAAACCAAAGAGTATAATCCAAAAGAAAAGCAAAGTGCAAAAATTCAAAAGCTAAGAAGATCAAAAAACACAGTACAAAGGAAACTGGAGATAAACATAACAGCACAAAAACTCCGTGACAAGAGGACTGAACTCAGGGGTATAAATAGACAAACTAATTAAGGACACAGGTGAAGATAATTAGGCAATTAACACAAACACAAGACACAGGAACAGTGGCGGCCTCTAGAGGCCAAAATAAACACGACATGAAAAGGAAATAACAGCGGCCTCTAGAGGCCAAAACAGTCCTAGTCCTAACATTATGTGTATTACAATGTTTTACCATAAATCTTACTCAGTTTGGTGGGTTATTTTGTTTGTTTTGTTTTTGTTTTTAAAAAGCATAACATTGTTCACAATCTTTTTTTTCAGTCATTCAGATAAAAAGGACAAGAAAAATCAGTGTATGATCAGCTAATAATCAAAAGAGGCAACTACAGTATAGCTATAACATCAGCAATATCATGAACTATTTCAATAACTACTGTATCAAGTAATAGCTGTATATTTGCTAGTGTATAAATGACAGCTACTGTTTTGATTCTGATTTTTTTCTAGCTTATGGCACTATTTACCTGAACCCATAACTGTTGAAGGCGATAGAAAGATTTGGATCTTGAAGTCTTCTTCTTATACTTTATTTCTAATTTTGAAAATGACTTAACATGGGGCGGCACAGTGGTGTAGTGGTTAGCACTGTCGCCTCACGGCAAGAAGGTCCTGGGTTCAAGCCCACCGGCCGACAAGGGTCTTTCTGTGTGGAGTTTGCATGTTCTTCCCGTGTCTGTGTGGGTTTCCTCCGGGTGCTCTGGTTTCCCCCACAGTCCAAAGGCATATAGGTTAGGCTAATTGGTGGCTCTAAATTGACCGTAGGTGTGAGTGTGAATGGTTGTCTGTGTCTATGTGTCAGCCCTGTGATGACCTGGCGACTTGTCCAGGGTGTACCCCGCCTCTCACCCATAGTCAGCTGGGATAGGCTCCAGCTTGCCTGCGACCCTGTAGGACAGGATAAGCGGCTATAGATAATGGATGGATGGACTTAACATGGGTGCACCTAATAAAACTCAAAGCTCTTTTGACATACAGAAAGATATCTCTACCCACATATTTAACAGTTACTCAGTGAAAGAGTCGTACATGAGCTGATGGCCGACAAGGCACGTAAGCGCCATGTACGACGAGATTGAGTGGAATAATTGTTGTATTCTATCCACATTCACTGGATTAAGAAACAGCATTCTTATTTTTATTTTTTGCAAATTTGATAAAAATCAGGTGTGGTGTAATGACAGATGTAAGTGCAGATATATTCACTAACCATAAGCAGTGATATGCAGAGCAATGTAAACTAAGGTGCGTGAAACACACAAGCAAACAGTCCAAGGAGCAGGCGAGGTCATAAACGTGGAAACAGGCAGGAGGTCAATCGAGGCACTGACAGAGTATCAGAGGCAAAACAATGATGAGAACTAAATACGAGAAACAGGAATCAAAAACCAGGCAGACAACTAGAACTAGGAACAAGGAAACAAGGCTTAATATGCACACGGAACGCAGCATAGTACTTTGCGTCGTCCTTTACTCGGCGCAGCCCTTAAATAGTCCAAACATAGTTCATTGATTAGCGGCAGGTGCGCCTTGTTGATGGCGCGCGTGCAGCCCAAGGCACACCTGAAAGTGCATGCGTCAAGGCACACAGGACTGACAGAACCACCACCACCAATGAGCTCCCTCCAGGAGTGAGAATAGATAATAATAGGTCCCGGTGGGGGGTTCGGGTTTAGGCTCTGGACACGACCTGGGTTCCAGGCTGGGCATAGGCTTGAGCTCGGGACTTGACTCTGGGTTGGACTCAGGCTCTGAGGATGTCATGGACTCTGGATGACGAGGACTCTAGACTGGACTGGGGTTCGAGCTCTGTAGACGACGAGGACTCTGTACTGTGGTTCGAGCTCTGTAGACGGCTTGGGTACAGACTCAGGCATCAGCTCTGGCTCTTGGCAAGGCTCTGGAGCAGGAACTGGCTCCTCAGAGGGCTCTGGAACAGGAACATGAACAGCTGCTGGAACATGAACAGCTGCAACAGGCACCACTGCAGGCACTGTATCGGCCCCTGGGGGAGCTCTGGGGCAATGGTCTCCTCAGCTCAGGAGGCCCCAGGAGTGGTTGATCTTAGGAGGCTCTCTAGGGCAATGGCCTCCTCTGCTTCATCAACCACTGGCCTGGCTGCCTCTCCCCAAAAATTTTCAAGGGGTTCCTCTTTCATCAATGACTCATAGATTAACTGAAGTGTGGTGAAGAAAGTCTCAGACTTAGCAAGGCATGGGTGGTCCACCCGAATAAGGTAGTCTACCCATCTGCATGCTTGTCCCACACTGAAGGTGAGGATTAGACTCACCCAGATGGGTTCAGGTGGCTTGGGTTCCAGGAAGCTTTCATGGAGCACCCAACACTGGATATGGAATCCAGCTGGGTGAAAATCTCCCTCGTATGGCGTTGGGGCATGGGTATTGGTACGTCCATGAAAAATAAGCTGTGAGTGGCATGGACAGGGAAATCTGGAAGTGGCGTGGGGTTGTGTACTGGAAGATATCCGCTACATCCATTGCGTGGCGAAGTATTCTGTCAGGTGTGCGTGTATGACGGATGTAAGTGCAGATATATTCACTAACCATAAACAGTGATATGCAGAGCGATGTAAACTAAGGTGCATGAAACACACAACAAGCAAACAGTCCAAAGGAGCAGGCAAGGTCATAAGTGTGGAAACAGGAGGTCAATCAAGGCACGGACAGAGTATCAGAGGCAAAACAATAACGAGAACTCGATACGAGAAACAGGACTCAAAAACCAGGAAGACAACTAGAACAAGGAAACAAGGCTTAGTACTTCACATCATCCTTTACTCGGTACAGCCCTTAAATAGTCCAAACATAGTTCATTGATTAGCAGCAGGTGCGCCTTGTTGACGGCGCGCACATGCAGCCCGAGGTGCACCTTAAAGTGCACGTGCCAATGCACGCAGGACTGAGAATAAATAAAAACTTTATACAAAACATCCGAGAAAATCATTTCCGCTAGAATGTAAACAAACCGGAGAAATGACAGTAGCAATTTGTGAAAAATGCTATAATAATAATTCTTGAAAAATAAAGGTATGTTCTCACCATCAAATACTTTCATTCCATATTTTGTTGCTTTTTTGTATGTTTTGGGGTTTTGTTTTCGAATATTTTTTATTTCATCCTTGGTTGGTTCAGCAACACGTTCCGCCATTTTGTTTTTCTCTACTCGTGGTATATGAGCTGATATCCTAGTAGTAGAGTAGCCAATCAGAGCATGCAATTGCTCATATCCAGTGAATATCCAGCGATACATTTTCAGGAATTCCTTTATTTGACTCGGCTTACATAAGGAGTTTGTTTGTTTGTTGGTCCTTTGCTGGTCCAAATGTTATATAGGCAATGTTGTAATTTTAAAAAGAGTTTCAAATGGTGCTCACACTTACAGTTTTTGGCTGTTAGATGCATCTTCTGTGCATTTGAAACCTCCAAAAATGAACCATTTTTCAACATGGAAGCTTAAATACTTCATGAAGGACTCTGGTATTGCCATCACTAGTACCACCACCACTTGTACATCACTGTAGAAGTTGTTTATTGTCTTTACTGAAAGAAGTGTAATCAGCTATATGAAGAAACCAAAAGAACGTTGGCCAATTGTTTTGTCAAACACCTTCATATGATCAAAATGAAGGATTTCTCCTTTTCAGTGGCCTGACCCTTCAACAGCATTGAGCATAACATTAATGACATCTCTTTGTGCATTGCTAGTTGTTGTTATGGGAGCAATGAAGTGAGGAAATGTAAGGAAAATTTCAAATATCTACTGGTATCACTACAGTCTCAGAAGGACTCTGTCCAAACCTTTCTGTACTTTGTATGAAATGTTCTATTTCACTGGAAACTTTCTGGACTATACTGAACTTTTAGCATCTCTACCATTTATTACTGAAGTACACCGCACAGATAACTAATGTGTACATACCGTAAAGCACCAGATATTTTGAACCCACTTCTAAGGTAGCTCAGTGACACTATTAATAATGACCTTATATTTTTGTGCTCAGGGTGAAAATGGAGATTTTGGGCGCAAAGGAGATAATGGTCCTAAAGGCCGAAGAGGAAGAGGGGTAACCGTAGTTGTCATTAATGGAGCATAACTAATAATAGTCCCTTTCTCAGACTGGTTACTTTACTCAATACTGGCCTGATGTATTACAGGGAAATGCAGGCAGGACAGGAGCACCAGGTAATCCTGGTGATGTTGGACCAGCTGGACACAAGGTCAACAAGCTTTAAATACATTATTTATGACATTGATATTTATTTGAAAATTTACTATTCATTTGAACAGTATTCTTTACATTTTTACTAAAAGGGCCCTAAAGGACCACCAGGAACCAGAGCAATGTCTGTAAGTGTTGGTTGTTGTTGCTGCTGCTGCTGCTTTTCACTGATCAGTTTCTTTCTGTCATCGATAACTAACTATTGCCTTGTATTCTTTTAGCCTTGTCAACTGATCAGCTATATACAAGACAACTGTGGTAACATTGTATAATACTGTACTTTGATTCAATGTTATTAAATTGCATTAAATTAGAAGTTTATACTCTTTTTAACTTTAATTTATCATATTTTACTCCCACAGTCTGCTGTAAAGGTAGATCTCTTACTTTCTTTGCTATGCAACACACCATTAATAAGAATGATAAGGATTCAGTGTTTAAATGGACAACAGTGAACATGAACACATCTTTGGCATGTTTTCACCTCTAGATAAAGCAGCTTGCCCTGTCTACCCCACTGAACTGGTGATTGGTTTGGACATGTCTGATGATGTGGATCCTCCATTATTTGAGAGAATGCGCTCAACTCTGCTTTCTTTGCTGGACAGCATCGATATCGCTGAAAGCAACTGTCCCACAGGGACACGAGTGTCTGTGGTTTCTTACAATTCTAACACCAAGTACCTCATCCGTTTTTCTGACCATCGTCATAAGAAGGACTTGGTGGAAGCTGTGAAAAATATCCCTCGGGAACGTACATCCAACAGACGCAACATTGGTGCAGCCATGCGCTTTGTGGGTAGAAATGTCTTCAAACGTATTCGTCAGGGTGTTCTGATAAGGAAGGTGGCGATCTTCCTCTCTGGCGGACTGTCCGAGGATGTAACATCCATAACTACGGCTGTTCTAGAATACAAAGCTCTGGATATAAACCTTGGCGTTATTGGTTTTAAGAACACTCCTAATGTTCAGCGTGCTTTTGAGGTAATATAAAATTATAATAGTGATGTCTGAAGCAGATGATGCTTCAATTATCAGGTTGATTACAGTGATGCACCTTTTTAGACTTTTCTCAACTTTACTTCTGTTGTGTTGCTATAAGGTGGATGAGAGCAAAAGCTTTATTAATGTGCTCGAGAGCTCAGAGACCCAGAATGTAGCACTTAAGAAGATCCAGCAATGTGTCATCTGCTTTGGTAATATGTAAAATTGAGTGATGTTTATCTGAATAATACATTTTCTTGTGCACTAATAAAACCGTAAAAGTCATGCTGATGCTTAGTCAGTAACAAAGACACATAGAGAGGATTAATAACAAGGCTTTATTGTTTTATCTGCTGTCTTCTCAGATCCTTGTAATCCAGCTACAAATTGTCCTGGCACCAGTGAGGTGTCCTCTCCAGAGCAGGTAGATGTGGACCTGGCGTTGCTGGTGGATGGTTCCCAGAGCATCCAGGCAGATCAGTATGAGGGAGTGAAGCAGGTATTGGGTACTGTGTTGGACCAGCTTGTCGTGAGTGATCAGCCCAGCAAAGCTGACAGACAGGCGCGAGTGGCGCTTTACCAGCAGAGCTCATCGTACAGCGAGGCCCAGGCTCCAGTCAAGCAGATCTTTACTTTCCAGCAGTTTCAACACCGCAATCTGATGAAGCAGAGCATCTTCAAAAATCTACAGCAGACTGGCGGCTACTCCAGGCTGGGTCACGCCATGGAATTCGTAATCATGCAGGGCCTTCTCACTGTTTCCAAGCCTCGAAAAAACAAGATGGTGCTGCTGATAGTTGGAGGAGAGACAGAATATTCTGATAGAGAAAAACTGGACTTCATCTCCATGAAAGCAAAGTGTCAGGGTGTGGTGCTTTTCACTCTTACAGTCGGGGATCATTTCAAGAGCACTCAGGTGGAGCAGCTTGCCAGCTTTCCCACAGAGCAGCACGTAGTTCACTTGGGCCATGTAAAGCAAGGAGAGCAGGAGTACTCTCGACGTTTTATAAGGACTTTCCTACATGTTCTAAGACGTAAGGGATTTTTTTTTTTACAAAAATATGAGTATCAGTACTTTTACTCTTTTTTGTTTTGTGTTGTCAGGTATTATGTGAATGTATGGTTGAGTTATGTTTTTTGTTGTTTGATGAATACAGGAGGAATGAATACCTACCCTGAGCCATTGCTCAAACAACAGTGTGAGACTCTTCAGCAACGTCAAGGTCGTGTCACTGATTTCTTTGTGGCGGCTCAGAGACCACCCATTCACAGGTAACATTACAAATATCCTTTATTTCAAATTTATTACATTTTAGTTATGAACACATGCATTTTTATTATAAGTGAAAATTATAATGTGACTGTGCAATTGAGAAAAGTGAGTCTTTCATGAAAAAGATAACTAGATATCTTATATATAATACTTTTATATATGTATATCAAGACATTGTTTTGCATCTTAATTCCACATTTCCATAGTATTGACTGGAACACTAATAAAATTGATCCCACTAAGTATGAGTCCATAAATTTTGAGAGCCTTAAAAATTGACTACCAAATTAATAGAGCTGGTAAAAACATGTGTTTTTGGCTCTCTGTAGGTTATGAATGTTTTGGTTTTTGCATGTCCCTGCATCAAGATGTGCTCATTGCAGATTCAGAGACGAACAACTATTCACACTCACACCTTTGGGCAATTTAGGGTAGCCAGCTGACCTAATCCACATGTCTTTGGACTGTGGGAAGAAACACACATAAGCATGGGGAGAACATGCAAACTTCACAAAGAAAGGTCCCAGTCGGCCACAAAGTTTGAACCCAGAACATTCTTGGCATGAGGCGACAGTGCTAACATCTGCACCACTGTGCCACCCACTGATGTAACGTAGTGCAATGTTTTAGCCCAGTGCCACAGTGAATGTGGAAATGAATCACTGTTGTGAATTGAAATTGTCCACATGCCTCTTCAAAAATAAAGGTTTTCAGGTCAGCTCTTTATTCAAATGGATAAAATGTTTTTTGGCAGTATAGAAAGATTTATTGGAGTCTGCATAATGCTAAAAAAAACTTGCAATATTCACCAACTAAACTACATCTTTACCAGCTGTGAAATTTGGTATTGCCAACAATAGTAGTTAAATGAAAAATAGTGTTGCCATGGCAATACTGGCAACACTGAAAATGAGGGCCCTGAGTTACAGTCACTGCCTACAAGTGAAATAAAACATTATTGCATGTCAAAATCACATGTTTATTTGTTTTATTTATGACAAAAAAATTCTAATTTTACTTCTCATATCCGTGTCAAGCACATTAACGTTTATCCAAGGATTTTGGTTGTAAATATAATGTCTTATTATTTATTTTATATTACTGATTCTGTATTAGGTGCTTGGATTTAGTGTTTTTGGGGAGGTGGAGCATTTATACTGTATGCTTGTGTCACGTGCTATAATATGGAACATCATTGCTATAAACATCTGCTTTTCAAATAAGAAGCATGTTTACTGAAGGACAAATTGATTTTCCCTCAGATTTCCTTTCACAACAATCAATTACTCTGAGGATACAGAGAAAGAAGTGGAAGAGAAGGAAGACACAGAATATGCTCAACAGACAGGGACACAAATAGAGACTGATTATAGGCACCTGCTGACCACAGGACCTGGAGAGCCAAATGGTAAATTGGATTCTGTTTCACTGCATGTCCAAAAAACATCTATTATGATAGCTGTTGTCAAGTGTTTGAGATTATGTCTAAGAACACTACAAACCTAGGCTTATGAACTGTAACAATTAACAGCACACGTTTAACATTGATGTTTATAACAAAAGAAGATGCAATGACACTTGCATGACACTTGTGTATGATGCATAGTGAGTAATACAAATGTAAGCATATGTATTACTGTGTCCTGTATACGCCATGCATGTTTGTGTACCGTTTTGCTTCTAGCCAAGTGTTTACTGCATATGGACAGTGGCACTGTGTGTGGAGAATATGTCCAAAGGTGGTACTATGATAGTGCATTTGGTGCATGCTTAACCTTCTGGTATGGCGGGTGTGAGGGCAACAACAACCGATTTAGTATAGAAATTGAATGTCACGTGACGTGTGTCATGAACAGTAAGTCATCTGTGTCCATAAACACTGCAGTATTAATGTTATAATCTATCATTAAAGCATTCTTGCTAACCTCTCTCTCTTTCTCCCCCCCCCACCAAACACAGATGTGTGCGCCCTGAAAAAAGATGATGGGCCCTGTGGAAATTATGTACTCAAATGGTTCTACAATCAAGAACAGAATCAGTGCTCTCTGTTCTGGTATGGAGGATGTGATGGGAACCTTAACAGATTTGACAGTCAGAAGGACTGTGAAGCCCGCTGTGTGGAGTTTCCTAGTGTACACTGACTTTTTCAAATACTGATATGAACAGCAATTTACTCTCTCATTTTTTTGCAGTGTTTTATATGAAATAGTGTCACAGTAGTATATGAACAATATTTGTATGTTCATTTTGGCCTAAATAACCTGCACAGGTTAAATCACAGGTAATAGCATTTAAATATTCCATATTCTCCTGACAGTGGCATTTTCATAGTTGCTGCTAAACAAATGCTGTACACTATGCTTGTGTAGCTTTATAAATGAAATGTGACTCACTAGTTAATATTTCAGTTCATCATGAAAGAAAATGAAAATGGCATTGAAGGTGCTCATATTTTAATGAGTATGAATTATATGGTACCTTATTAACTTCTGTGTAGTTACCATTTTAATTTTCTGTTTGATATAAGTTGCACAATGGACACATTTTACATATTGTAAAGCATATTTACTGCCCATCTTTATATCATAATACCGATAACCAGAATCGGCAGCTCTAATGAGTATTATGCACCTACATTAAAATTGCTGACTGCTCTGATTAGAATTTATGAGTGTTCTCACTTCCAGACATTCAATATATTGTACTCATAATCTTTGACTTGTCTAGAAAGTGGCAATAGCAGTTAACAGAGTTAAGGAATAGTCTCCCTTTGTCACCACATGTCTCACCTCCAATGTCATTTGGAACATTAATGCACTCATTCATTCATCAGTAACTGCTTTATCCTGATCAGGGTTGTGGTGCAAGGTGAGAATACTCTCTGGAAGGTATACCAACCAGACACTGCACACATGCAGAACCTCAACTCAATAGGTGGATTGGCTACAGTAAAACTGCCCCTTCGTATGAATAAGTATGTGAGTGTGTCTGTGCTTAAGGATCTGAAATAGGCTGGTGTCCCATTTAGGGTATGTTTCCACCTTGCGCCTAGTGTTCCTGTTATATATAGGCTCTGGATCAACCACAACAGTGACCAGGATAAAGCAGCTACAAAGATAAATGAATGAGTGAATGAATGTTAATTGCCTGCATAACAGTTGTAATGGCATTCATATGATAATTAAAGTAAAGAGATTGTTACACTGTTGATACTGGATTTACTGTGGATTTGAGACAAGGGGAGCCTTTAGTTTAAAATGAAAGCACATAATTTTAGCTAATTTTACTGTAATGTGTTACTGTAACTGGTTACAAATAAAACTGACTGCATCCTCATGGTTAAAAAGAAAGAAAGAAAGAAAGAAAGAAAGAAAGAAAGAAAGAAAGAAAGAAAACACAACTTTATTCATCACACACTTGTGAAATTCCTCTCTGCATTTAACCCATCTGAAGCAGTGAACACACATGAACAATGAGCACACACATACCCAGAGCAGTGGGCAGCCATGCTAACAGCACCCAGGGAGCAGTTAGGAGTTAGGTGCCTTGCTCAAGGTCACCTCAGCCCAAGGCTGTCCCGTATTAACCTAATCGCATGTCTTTGAACTTTGGGGGAAACTGGAGCACCCAGAGGAAACCCACGCAGACACGGGGAGAGCATGCAAACTCCACACAGAAAGGCCCTCGCTGGCCGCTGGGTTCAAACCCAGAACCTTCTTGCTGTGAGGCAACTGTGCTAACCACTGCACCACCATTTGCTTTAAGAAGTCCCCTATATTTAAAAACGTGTTTCATTTTTGACGACTGATTAGGCTACATAACCATGTCTACTAAGCAATGATAACATCTCCATATTTTAATCCAGCTTCAAAGTAATATTCCCAAAGGTACAGACACTGCTAGGTGCATACCATGACACTAACGCATGGAGAGCCTAAAGCAGTAATTGTGAAATTATTGTGAGGGAACACAAAAATTATTGCCAGTGTAACAGTGGCACGTAAGTTTAGAAATTTGGTATTCACCAACTACACCACCTAGGGTGGGAGAAAGCCCCTAGGAACCTCAATATCACACCAATAATATTACAAAAACAGGACACAGGTTCGGGAGACACTCCTAGGCCAGAGATATGTTCACAATCATTTATTAAAAATCACAAATTATACAATAATTAAAACACTATTCACAATTCACGAAATTGACAACAGGGTCCTGCTCCAAGACCGGCACCTGGTTATAGCCACTAGCGAGGTCAAGTGTAGAAAACCATTGAGCCCCAGCTAGGGCATCCAAGCTTTCTTCGATTCGCGGCAAGGGAAACGAGTCCTTCCGCATCTTGCTATTCAACAAGCGGTAATCTACGCACATACGCAGACTACCGTCTTTCTTTTTAGCCAAGACGATGGGAGATGCGTAAGGACTACTACTTTCCCTTATTACCTGCGATTCCAAGAGCTGGTTTATATGAACTTTCACAGCTTGATAATCAGAAGGTGGAATACGGCGATGTCGTTGCCGAACAGGTGCCTCATCCAACAATGGGATGTCATGCGATATCAAATTGGTGCACCCCAAAATCACTCTCATGATTGGAGAAAACCATATGGTAACGCCTCAACAAGCTTCTTGCTTTGGCCTGCTCTGATTCTGACAAGGCAGATAGATCCACACTGGCCACTCTGTCTTCACCTTCCTCTGTGGCTATGTGAGAAGAGATGGATGCTGAAATGGGGTAGACCTCTGAAACCCCAGCTGGCAAACTAACTATCTTCACACTAGTCAGGGACCCCAAACTGACCCGTGGATAAAGCAATACATCAGTCACTCCCACATTCACCACAGGCACAAAAGCAGTGCCCCGATGTACCTGGACCAAACAGGGTGAGACCAGCAAACCAGCTGGTAACCCAAACTCAGATGGCTCAAACAATATGGTCTGGCCTAAAAGTTGCTCCAAGCGAGTACTCGCCACAAACTGCATGGTCCCACCGCCAATTCTCACCGCCCGTGGACCCCTAACACGGGCGGCTCCATAATGCGGGTGTGGAACTTGAGCTGCAGCCAGATGACAGCGCTGTAGAGCCTCAATGACTGGACCTGGGGCCTGAAAAACAGAAGGAGAAAGAAACAATGCAGGGCCATGTGCCCCAAACAGTTCCTGATAACACCGAATTATCACATTCATACCAAGGACCCCCGGGACGAAATTGAAGCTGTGGCCCAGCAGCTCAGTGGGTTTCAGTTTCCCGACTGCTGAGAAGAGGCCCCTCCCATATTGGAGGATTGCCCAGAACTTGAGCTGGCTCGCGATCGAAAAGGAACTCGTTGCCCATCACAGTCTCGCGCAAAGTGACCCGGCTGCTGACACCGTCTACATATTACAGACCCATTACGTAGCGGACGAGGGTAAACTGGTGCCTGCTGTAAAGAGGCCACAGTTTGAGTAAGCTGGTTCAGCTGTTCCTGCTGCCGCTTCAAAAGTTCTTTCAATTCCCCCAACTCATTACCATGAAAAGCCGTAGGAGAAGCCAAAGGGGGGCAACCCTGTATACCATATTGTACGCCATATGCAGCTGGCAAAGAGAAGCTTCGTGCCCTAGCCCCCCCGGGGAATCCTTCCTGCTCCCACCTCATAGCCTCCCTATGCGTATCCAGCAGTGTAGCTTGAGGCTCCCGCCGGGCAAACTGCTTCAGTTCCCGACGAAGACTGCTGTCTAAGACATGTTCGATAAACTGGTCATGGAGAAGGGCCTCAGAGTTGGGCACACCATCAGGGGCCCATCTTTTTACCTGGTCCATTAATGCCAGAAGGGCTAAAGAAAATTCCTGCAGGGTCTCCCCTTCCTGCTGTTGCTGGGAGAAAAAGGCCTGCTGTAAAGTCACATAAGACTGACTACAGCCATAAAGCTCCCTCAAGATATCCAAAATCTTTTTGGGGTCTCTGCGTTCAACCACTGGATGATACTTAATCTCGTCCTTTGCCTCACCTTCTAGATGGTCAAATATGAAGTAGGCCTGATCCACTAAAGACAGGTGCCGAGCCCGCATACACGCCTGCACCTCCTCAATCCACTCAGCGATCTTAATTCCCGTTCTACCATTAAACATCGCACACTTCCGGTCTCTGGGTATAACTATTACGTGTTCTGCACCCTGAGGCGCTGGGACAAACCCCAACAGGGGACCCTGTGCCTGTACAGAACCAGCGGTAGGCTGTTGACGAAGGCACTCATTTTCCGCGTGCAATTGGGCAACCTGATCTCGCAGCTGTTGTAATTCGTCTTCCATCCTAGCAATGCAGCTAACACAAACAATTCAGACACCCTACTTCAAAGTAGTTGCCCCAATCTAATGGGAAGCTGCTGTTCCATTGTCACTCAAAAAGTCCAACTGTACCGATCCACAATCTCCATCTATAAAAGAAAAAAAAAATTACAGCAACACCAACAATAACACTTGTACCTCTATCAAGAAAACAGAACTTATATCTCTGCCTTAAAGAGTGTCTATCCTGCCGACTACGCCAGATGTAACAGTGGCACGTAAGTTTAGAAATTTGGTATTCACCAACTACACCACCTAGGGTGGGAGAAAGCCCCTAGGAACCTCAATATCACACCAATATATTACAAAAACAGGACACAGGTTCAGGAGACACTCCTAGGCCAGAGATATGTTCACAATCATATTTATTAAAAATCACAAATTATACAATAATTAAAACACTATTCACAATTCACGAAATTGACAACAGGCACAATCACTGGCGTAAAGTATACCCCCGCAGCCCCCGCCAGGCGGGGGGGCCGACCGCTAGGGGGGGCCCGTCGCCCGATGTGATTCAATGCACGAAAAAGTCCGATGAAACATGAAAATAATAAACACAACAATGAAGTGTACCAGAGAAAAAAGTGGTGCTCAAAAGCGGCAAATCAAAAAGAAAAAAGAAGAATTTACATCCACACTGCCCAAAATTTCATCCGTTTTTGGGAGAGTTAGGCCTTATCCTCCAGTTCATGATGCGCTAACAGGTAGGGTCATGGGGGGGGGGGGGGGGGGGGGGTGACTAGTGCAGTTAAAACGAGGCTAATAAGTGAAAAAGTACCTGATTTAAAATGGGATTTGAATAAAAGTTACTTTTTATTATCTTTCTTCTCAATAATTCAATGTTTCTTTTTCTTGAATATTGTTCTCCATGACCACCAGCCATCATCCAACACATTGATCCAAGATAGGTTGGTTATGTAAAATAGTTTTAAAAAAAACTGCACACAAGGTAGCGTAATTTTCTTTAATTTCCGCCAGATTGTTTTATTATTGTGCTGCATTTCATTTTTACTCAGTAGGCCTTTTCAGGCCTGGTTCCATTGTAATTGAATAAGATACCTAGGTCAAAATTTACTTGAGTAAAATTAAAATTACTCATTTTTATATTACTCATAAAACTTCTCATAACAGTAACGTGAGTAAATATTAGTTGCTTGCACCCCTGTGTTTGACAGATTTATTCTTTATGCAAACTTTTACTTAAACTTATGATGTATTTTATTTAACCATACTCTGGCTTTTAAAACAGTTTCATTTTTATTTTCCTAAACCTTATTGAACCTTATGTAATTATCATTATTAATGTTACTGTTATCATTACTGCTTACTGAGCTGTATGAACTGTGAGCGTAGTCACGTCATACACCATTTTTATTTTTGGATTTATTTGTAATAAATGGATAGCCTACTCTGCTGGTGTACTG